>NC_079170.1:32922714-32972714 GCF_947568905.1 Ostrea edulis
CAATGATAATACAAGAATAATATCACTGAATCAGATAAACAAATAAAACAAATTACAAGATTTGTTATATTAGAGTCTGGTCAGTGCATTGCATGAGAAAGTCTTAAGGAGGCATAACACTATCATAATGACTTCCTTTCAAAAAATCAATGAAAATATAAATATCAGCAATATATTACTTTTAAATTTGACTGGCTAGCTGGGTAGTTCAATTGGTTAACATACTGCCTGCTCATCTTTCAAAGGTTCAAAAAAAAATTCCAGATTACTTTCTACTAAAATTAAATATCTTGACGAAATAAAGTAAATAAGAAATTTTTTAATTTCAAAATACTGAACATGTTCCCCCACTTTTCATCCATATCAAATTTCTCAGGTGTGTTATTCCTTCTTAATACACTGCAATACTAAATAGGATCAATGTGCTTAAGAGAATATTTTCCTTAATCAATGTAACATTAAAAAAAACTGTAATGCTAAAAAGAATCAATGAGCTTAATTAAGAGACTATTTCTCCTTAATAAACTGTAACGCTAAAAAGAATCAATAAGCTTAAGAGACTATTTCTCCTTAATAAACTGTAACGCTAAAAAGAATCAATGAGCTTAAGAGAGTATTCCTCCTTAATAAACTGTAACGCTAAAAAGAATCAATGAGCTTGAGACTATTCCTAATATAAGATTCATGTCATTCGTCCTTAATACACTAACACTAAATAGGATCAATGAGCTTAAGAGACTATAAAAGATTCAAGATGCTATCATGGTGGCTAGGGAGAAATCTGTTCAATTTACAATGCAGGTTATGAAATGAAGGAACTTTTGAGAAAAGCTGCTAAATCAATGGATATAAAAGTCTGAAACAAGATGCTCAGTCACTGTGTTTGGTGTGATATAAACGAGGTGATAAAACTGACCTCGTCATCGTCCGAATCATGATATACGGTGCCGGACGTGGCAGATATAGCCGTCTCAAACTCATTATCATATTGCTCGGCATCAGTCTGGTTCAGCAAGGAGTATCGGTACACAACACGGCTGAAAAATAAATCATACTTCAACTTCTGGAAAAAAGCATTCACACTTCAACTGGTGAAAAATAAATCATAAACACTTCAACTGGTAAAAAATAAATCAATGCGCATCTGGTGCATCAAAATTGGTACCGTATAAGTTTTACATCATAAACACTTCAACTGATGAAAAATAAATCATAAACACTTCAACTGCTGAAAAAAAGCATTCACACTTCAACTGGTGAAAAATAAATCAATGAACACTTCAACTGACAAAAAATAAATCACAAACACTTCAACGGATGAAAATAAGCATTCACACTTCAACTGCTGGGGAAAGAAACATACACACTTCAACTAATGAAAATAAATCATACACACTTCAACTGATGAAACAAGAGGTACTGTGAGCAATGCTCACTAAGAATACCCCCCCCCCCCCCCCCCACAATCTCCCAAAGGGTGTTGGTAATAGGTATAAACTATCTCTTTTCTGAGTGTAAAAAACAAATGGCATGACAAACCGAACCATATTGCTACTTCGATGTCCAGTGTGCATGACCTTTAACCTTTTGACCCCAAAATCGATAGGGAACATCTTCATCCCATGGGTAGTCCATATGTCTGATATGGTGACTGTAGGTGGAAAGGATAACGCTTTAGAGCCCGGAAACCATATTGCTACTTCAATGTCCAGTGTGCTTGACCTTTGACCTTTTGACCCCAAAATCGATAGGGAACATCTTCATCCCATGGGTAGTCCATATATATGATATGGTGACGGTAGGTGGAAAGGATAATGCTTTAGAGCCCGGAAACCATTGCGTCTACAGACGGACGGACGGACGGACAGAAGGACAACCCGATTCCAGTATACTCCCCCACAACTTGTTGCAGGGGGTATAAAAAAAACATTCACACTTCAACTGGTGAAAATAAATCATAAACACTTCAACTGACGAAAAATAAATCATATTAAACATTTCAACGGATGAAAATAAATCCCACACACTTCTGTCCTCTGAGTTTTAAGTATACTCACTGTCTTCTGAGTATTATGTATTTGTGGACCAGGAACACTCCCATGATGACAACTAGCAACACAATAATGATCACAACAGCAGCGATCACACTCCCATTGGATCCTCCCCTGTGCTGTGAGAAAATAAACCACAAGTCAAACAAATTAACAAGAGGCCCATAAGCCACGTTGCTCACTTGAGTCACCTTGGCCTTGCCATTGTTCAGCTGTTGTGTAAAATTTCAAGGTCAAAGTATGAAATAAAAAGTCTTGCCATAAGAAATCAATATACAAATTATGAAAGATCTACCTTGAATAGTTCAGGAGATATTGAATAGGTCAGATATTTAAAAAGTAGGTCCACCTTTAAGGTTAAGGTCACAAGGTCAAACATCACAAAGCAATAAGGGCTTGTCATAAAGAACCTTTATAAAAAATATGAAAGCCCCACCTAAAACAGTACCAGATATATTAAAATGTTGTTTTCTTAAAAGTAGGCCATACTCCAAATTTATGGTCACAGGGTCAAAGATTGTGGTGTAAAATGAGAGGTCTTGCCATAAGAAATATATGCACACAATATGAAAGATCTGCCTTAAATAGTTCAGGACATATTGCATAGGTTATATTTTTATTAAAAGTAGGTCAAGCTTCCAGTTCAAGGTCACAAGATCACACATCATTGCATCACAAAGGTATTTCCATAAAGAATGTATATACAAAATATGAAAGTCTTAGCTAAAATAGTTCAAGAGATATTTTCAAAGATATTTCCTATATGTCAGCATATAACACTTTGATCCCCTATTGTGGTCCCAACCTACCCATGAATTGCACAAACTTGAATCTACTCTATGTCAAGAAGCTTTCATGTAAATTTGAAATTTTCTGGCTCAGTGATTTTCTGAGAAGATTTTCAAAGATTTTCTCTATATACTTGCATGTAAAATTTTGATCCCCTAGTGTGGCCCATCCTAACCCTGGGGGCCATCATTTTAACAAAATTGAATCTGCACTATGTCAGGAAGTTCTCATGTAAATTTGAACTTTTCTGGCCCAGCGGTTCCTGAGAAGATTTTTAAAGGTTATATACTTGCATGTAAAACTTTGATCCCCTGTTGTGGCCCCACCCTGCACCCGGGGGCAATGATTTCAACACGCCTGAATCTGCACTATGTCAGAAAGCTTTCACGTAAATTTCAACTTTCCTGGCCCAGTGCTTCTTGAAAAGATTTTTAAATGACCCCACCCTAATTTAGCATTTTCATGATTATCTCCCATTGGAGAAGGGCTTTGCCCTTCATTTGAACAAACTTGAATCCCATTCACCTAAGGATACTTATTACCAAGTTTAGTTGAAATTGGCCCAGTGGTTCTGGAGAAGAAGTCGAAAATGTGAAAAGTTTACAGACTGACAACAGAATCAGAAAAGCTCACTTGAGCTTTCAGCTCAGGTGAACTAGTAATGTCATGGGATATTTTATCTAAAATAAGTATCAATTTAATATTTTCATAAATCATATTTCCTCTAGGATTTCTATCTTGGATTATATAAGACACAGTCGAACCTTATCATTTCAAAGTCGATGGTGCGAAGAAAAAACTCCAGAAATAACAGAAGGTTAAAAAAATTTAGGTTAAAATACATAACGAAAATGTAGTTGAGACTTCCAACTCACTTCGACATATTCATGGTATGTTCAAGACACCAACGTTCAACTGCATTTCTTCTCAGATTAATAACTTGCTTTACAAGGTATAGGATATTTCCTCTCGGATTAATAACTTGCTTTACAAGGTATGGGATATTTCCTTTCAGATTGATAACTTGCTTTACAAGGTATAGGACATTTCCTCTCGGATTAATAAATTGCTTTACAAGGTATAGGACATTTCCGCTCGGACTAATAACTTGCTTTACAAGGTATGGGATATTTCCTCGTGGATTAATAACTTGCTTTACTAGGTATAGGATAGTTCTTCTCGGATTAATAACTTGCTTTACAAGGTATAGGATATTTCCTCTCGGATTAATAACTTGCTTTACAAGGTATTATAGGATATTTCCTCTCGGATAAATAACTTGCTTTACAAGGTAAAGGATATTCCTCTTGGATTAATAACTTGCTTTACAAGGTATAGGATATTTCTTCTTGGATTAATAACTTGCTTTAGAAGGTAAAGGATATTTCCTCTCAGATTAATGACTTGCTTTACAAGGTACAGGATATTTCCTCTTGGATTAATAACTTGCTTTACAAGGTATAGGACATTTCCTCTCGGATTAATAACTTGCTTTACAAGGTATAGGATATTTCCTCTTAAGATTCCTACTTTGGTTTACATGTTGAGAAATATTTCCTCTGGGATTCTTACCTTGTTAGAAGTGATTTCCTCCAGCACCAGCTGTTTCGAGTCCTCTGAGCATTGGATAGACATGTCAATTACTCTACCCGGGGGAGAAAAGCCTCCAGTGCAAACATCTCCTGGGATCTTCCTATACCTGAAATTACAATGCAAGGGATCTTAGTATACCTGAAATTACAATACAAGGGATCTCAGTGTACCTGAAATTACAATACAAGGGATCTTAGTATACCTGAAATTACAATACAAGGGATCTTAGTATACCTGAAATTACAATACCGTAACTAGGGATTTTTATTTTCCTGAAATTACAATACAAGGGATCTTCTTATACTGGAATTACAAAGGCATCATAGTATACCAGACCAGGCCTGGAGGTTATAAAAGTTTTACTGTAAGTCAGCCATGTTTGTTTTGAGTACAACTCTGAGCAAGCTCCAAAGTGTACTCGAAAAATCCTGAGAATGTACTTCGTTTGAGTATGAGAATGATTTTATAACAATTTTATAACCTTCACTTTTGAGCATAAGTACGATTTAGAGCACGAAGTTTGAGTTTGAGTATGAAAACATGCTTAAGAAAGTTTTATAACCTCCAGGTCTGAAATCACAAAATGTATTTTACCTGAAATTACAAACCAAGGCCTTAATTAAATAATTGTTAGTTGTTCGGCATTGTCCACCCATACCTGAAACTGCTGTGTCGGTAGGCAGGAAATTTGGGGGGGGGGGGGGAGAGAGAGAGAGAGAGAGAGAGAGAGAGAGAGAGATTGAGGGGCATTATACATTCAAAGTCAGTTAAAGTGCGCCAAACCCCATTTTCCTTGTCACAAGGGTTTTTCGATGACAGAAAACCACATTTTTAATTGTATTTGAGGGATCAATTTAACATCAAAGTATGGCCGGTTAGTAGAGACATTGTGATGTATTGATCACATTTACGGTACAAAACTGAAGGATTTCCAAGCCTAATTTGACAAAAACCGGATGTCACAAACAAGGGTGATCGTATTACGGTTTTAGAAAATAATCTAGAAGTCCTAAGAAAGAAGGCAAAATAATGTTCTCTAGAAGAATAAAGGGATAGACAATACATTTTTACCCATAATCTTCTCCACAGTTACCAAAAATAAGTTTTACAAAAAAAATTGCGAGTGTCCCATTTCATGCAGTGGATTACGTTACGATTTTTTTTAAAGTTATAAGAGAAATATATTTGGCACTTGCGGTTAAATTACATGAATAAAATTGATTACATAGTCACTAGAATATGGAAGATTTAATGATTAACAGACAAAAGATAACATTTGTGAAAAAACTTTAACGGCCCGGGTTTCTAATATTTTCTATATGTGCATTTAATTGGGAATTACGTTACGCTAATTTTCACACACTGTCAGTCCTTGCATGCAACAAACTTCAAATACCCTGACTGATATCCACACTAATGTTAATCAAGAATTACACAGAGGCAATGCTTTAAGCTGCTGTCATTATTTTCTTATTCTAAATAAAACGCAAGTCTGTGAACTACGTAACAGTGAATTACGTTATGATCAATTCATTCAATACTGTAAAAGAATCTTTTCTAAGAGCAAAATCACTAAGAATCTTTATCATTGACACCGCCTGTAGAAAGGGAATTTACACGTGGGAACGATTTAGACTACTGCAGTGGTGTAAATAATCATTTTAACCATCAATATTCTTATTCAAACAAATTCAACTATCTAATTCCTAGTAATTTCATTAGAATTCTATTTTGAAAATGAAGAATGTATGTTATACTAAGATATCATGACAACAAAATATTGATTTACTCTGTGTTTACCTCTGGTGTAGCTTTGTATATAGTATAACGTAATTCACGATTGTGTAACGTAATTCACAAACTTATAAATACTCTGTTTTAATGTCAGATAATGACTAGAATAAGTAATGCTGAGCTCATGCTCTGCGTACATCAATTCATTTGATGAGAGAAATAATCGATTTGATGCACGCATCACTTCATTTGATAAGAAAAATAAATTGATTTGATGCGCACATCAATTCAATTAATGCGCGCAATAATTGAATTGATGATATCTTTCAATAATTAAAGATATCTTCAATTATTTGAGTTTATGTTATTTTGGAGCACCATATTATCCCACTTGGAGGAGGTGGAATAGCTTTTTGGGATGCATCATATTTCTGCGACATATGTTTTGTAGACAAGAAAGTGGTACAGTTTTGTGACATGTTTGACGGATGTATAAGTCATATGATTGATTAATTGATAGTATTATGTTATAATGACCTGCTCCAGATACTCTCACTCATATGGAGAAACCATGATTGTCAGTGAAGGGCTGCAAAATTTAGGCCTATGCTCGTTGCTTAGGGTCTTCGAGCAGGGAGGGATCTTTATTGTGCCACACCTGCTGTGACACACGACCTCGGTTTTTTGCGGTCTCATCCGAAGAACCGCCCCATTTAGTTCCCCCTAACGACAAGCAAGAGGTACTGAGGACCTATTCTAACCCGGATCCCCATAGGATGATTATAATACGAGTTCTGACTGAGAGTGGCATTCCTACCAACAGCAACAGTGCTACAGACGAGCCAGCACTAGAACATACTGTTGATAAATCCGTGAATGCAAGTGAGCTCTATCAAGTAGATGCGTATGTTGCTGCCACGTACGAAAACAAATGCTATATGGGAAAATCTTTGAATATGACGAAGATGATCAAGAATATCATATCACATACAAATTACGTTTGGTGGGAAAAAGTAGTTTAGATGGCCAAAGCATTCAAATAAGATTTGAATTCCTAGTACGTGACATTCTTTGCTCACTTAACGAGCCAGTAAAGAGGGACAAGACACGTAGTATGTTTTAATTCTCAGAAAAGGGTCTAGAAAGGTCCAGAATCTTTCTGAAGAACTGTAATAAATCTTCTTTTGATAAGAAAAATGTATGTATTCAAAATGTTTACTTCCACATTAACACTTACAAGTTCGTATGTGAATTACATTACACCATCTGTTTTATCATACAAACTTATTTTAGTACAGAGTTTATTGTTTAAACCTATCAAACTTAATTGGGCACTAGAAATGGTGTATATGTTGCTAAAATCATCCGTAAAAAGTTATGATTCTGCTTTTTCAGGCTATACAACTGGTGATTTCGCTTAATATTTAACAAGGTGTGCGAAACGTGATTTTATTTGATGTTTAACGATCATAAAAATTTAGAAATATATTTATGTTATCATTTGCAAAGATAGTGTAATAAGAATTTCCATTTTCCGTATTCCAATTTGTGGAATTGTCACTGTTCAATCATTAGAAAACATGGGTATGCATTTTATGAATGAATGTGAATTACGTTACAAAGACAATCATTATCTCAAGTCTGAAAATAAATATTTCCTTTGAATGTCCTTTGAATATCTTTTTAAAAGCTGTACAAACGAAAACATATATCTACTTCTTCGTTAATTTTAGTATGTAAGTCTATCCAAAGAAGAAATAAAGTATCATTTCCCCATAAACAATTTTTTTCCTTTTGTCAATGATAAAGTGTATCAAATATGGACAATTTTAGTATATACATGTATGTAGTAAATTTTGAATTACATTTTGGTTTTTAATTCCATAGTTATTATATATCTATCAAATAATAATATTTGAAACATCATTTTGAATACTACAATAACAAATATTTTACATTTTGAACAGTATCTAAAGCAATAACTTAATTCACTGCCATAATTACACTGGATTTGTTAAAAATGTGTGTAGAATATAAATCCTACTTTCAAGAGCTACCGTATGTGTTTTCTAATTCTACGAATATTGCTCTATCGAAATCAACACATCTCCTTCATTTTCAGAGTTGACAATTTTCAGCCGTTTTTTGAAACTATCTGGGGCACTTTCATTGACTTTGGATGTGTAAATAAAATGACCCTAAAACAAACAAGAGGCCCACAGGCCTTATCAGTCACCTGGATACTCTAGTGAAAAAGTATCACTACTCTCAAGGGCTATGAATTCTAGAAAAAAATTTCCTGTTCTGAACATCTAAGCTAACTGCCCTCAAAAGTGCATACACTGATGAAAGGCTTTACATAATATAATAGGTGTATTAACATTAAAACTTCAAAAGATATGACTAATTTGGACCCATCCTAAAGTCAAAACCATGGGTTGTAAAATTCACCATTTTTTGTACATCCTTTTCCGCTATTCCTAAGTATGCATTTAGATTTTATACAGAATCAGCACACAAATACTATATATTGAGTTTGGCCCCACCCTAGGGTCAGAACCTCTACTCTGGGGTTCATCAACTTTACAATTTTGGTAAAAGACCACCTGATCTTTCTAAATATCTATTTACTTTCAATTTAGTATCAGTAGCACTAAAGAAGACTTTTATTATTTATTAATAAGTGTTTTACACATTGACACTATATAAGTTTGACCCTGCCCTGGGGTCAGAACCCCTACTCTGAGAATCATGAAATTTACAGTTTTGGTACAGGCCTTCCTGCTCTACATCACTATGCATTTAGTTTTTCTTACACATGTTTGGTTCTTGAGAAAAATTTTGAAAATTGGTCAATTTTGGGCAGTTTTTGCCCCAACCCTAGGACCCCAGGGGTGCTGGAGTCCTGAAATTTACAATTATGTCCCCCTTGTACCAATGATGCTTCATACCAAATTTGAAAAGAATTGGAATGGTAGTTATTAAGAAGTTAAAAATGTTCAATTGTTAACATTCAATTTCTGTGTGAATATCTACAGTACGAAACATTCAATTTCTGTGTGAATATCTACAGTACGAAACATTCAATTTCTGTGTGAATATCTACAGTACGAAACATTCAATTTCTGTGTGAATATCTGCAGTACGAAACATTCAATTTCTGTGTGAATATCTACAGTACGAAACATTCAATTTCTGTGTGAATATCTGCAGTACGAAACATTCAATTTCTGTGTGAATATCCACAGTACGAAACAATAGTAAATATCAATGTACAAACATACCCTTCCGTAACAATCTTTTCCTCATGGCCCCGTAAACAAATGTCAATTTCAGGTTTGGTAAACAAACTGATCCTCTGACAGACATCCGAGTTCGTCGGTCTGTAATATCCGTAATCACTGCAGAAAGAGAGAGACATCTATCATGTTTAACGACAGAGTTAATAATCTGTAATATCCGTAATCACTGCAGAAAGAGAGAGACATCTTTCATGCTTAACGACAGAGTTAATGATCTGTAACTGGTTCACTAGTTTTCTCGTCAGTGTATGATGTGTGTTTTGTGTGCTTTAGAACAGGCCTGGATTTCTCAAAAGAAATTTAAGTCAAAATTTGGACTCAAGTCTTAAATTTTATACTCAAATTTTGACAGATCAAATAACAGAAAACTCAAACTTAAGTCTGAGATTTTTTTTTGGAGAAATCCAAGCCTTAACTACAGAAATTTTAAACATCTACTGTAAATCTGCCTCCCATTTTCACACTACACTCACCATTCGTAATCTTCACGTGTACAAATACAATTTGTTGTCGTCCTCTCTATCTCGTAATTATATCCATTTTGGCACCTGGAAAAAAATTGATTAGAATAATAATATTTCATAGTGAAAGAACAACATATTATATAATGACCCCTTAAACACAATCTATTTCAAATTAGATCTTTTCTAATCTATCTGATACACTATGCTGGAAAAGATATAATTCTATAAATCAGATCACCCTTAAAAATTATCAATATGAAACTTTATTAACTAGGGAAAACCAGAAATAAATGAGGTGAAGGAAAACCTTGTTATTTTCTCCCGCGAATAAAATCAACATATACACCACGTAAGAAATCTAACTGGTTCATTACATGGGACATTTTTCAAAGAGAGATGAATTACACAAATAAACCAACAACAGCAATGATAATGAGCACAGTAAAGTTTGCAAGTGAAACAGTCCGAATCAACATTGTAACAAGCGAAACGATCCAAACCGACATTGTCCCAAGCGAAAGTGTTGCAAGTGAAACTGTCACAAGCATAACTGTTGCAAGGAGAACATATTTCAGAGTTAAATTATTGAGATCCAGGACTTAATCCATTTTCACTGCCATTTCTGTATGCTTCTTGTGGCATTGTTCACTCCTAATTTACACATCTTCACCTTACTAGGACTGATCCCAAGCTACACATTTTGACCTCACTAGGACTGACCCCAAGTTACACATTTTGACCTCACTAGGACTGACCCCAAGTAACACATTTTGACCTCACTAGGACTGACCCCCAGCTACACATTTTGACCTCACTAGGACTGACCCCCAGCTACACATTTTGACCTCACTAGGACTGACCCCCAGCTACACATTTTGAACTCACTTGGACTGACCCCAAGCTACACATTTTGACTTCACTAGGACTGACCCCCAGCTACACATTTTGACCTCACTAGGACTGATCCCAAGCTACACATTTTGACCTCACTAGGACTGACCCCAAGCTACACATTTTGACCTCACTAGGACTGACCCCCAGCTACACATTTTGACCTCACTAGGACTGACCCCAAGCTACACATTTTGACCTCACTAGGACTGACCCCCAGCTACACATTTTGACCTCACTAGGACTGTGAGTTAACATCTTTAATTACTAGGTTGGTATTTCATACATTGTTCAACGTCCTGCTCGAGAATTTTTTTATTCACATGGAGATGTCACCATTGGCGATGAATAGCTGCAAAATTTAGGCCTATGCTCGATGCTTACGGCCTTTGAGCGGGATTGATCTTTATCATGTCACACCAGCTGTGACACTGAGCCTCGGTCGCATCCAAAGGACCGCTCCCATTTAATTGCCTCTTGTGACAAGCAAGGTGTACTGAGGACCTATTCTAACCCGGATGGAACTGAATTACTAGAACTGACTTCTGAGTCGCACATCTTGACTTATTAGCATTCACTAACCATGCATCCTTTTTTATTCTTTTGAATTCCTCCTTCTTCCCTAACAGACAGCCCTTCACATCAGCTTTTTCATCCATCCTCAGCTTAAAGTGAGGTTTCCAGACCTCGTAGTCATCACTAACACCTACAACAAATATAACTCTGTATAACACACATCACCAGCACCTATAACAAATATAACTCTGTATAACGCACATCACCAGCACTTACAACAAATATAACTCTGTATAACACACATCACCAGCACCTACAACAAATATAACTCTGTATAACGCACATCAACAAAATCTACAACAAATATAACTCTGTATAACACACATCAACAGCACCTACAACAAATATAACTCTGTATAACACACATCACCAGCACCTACAACAAATATAACTCTGTATAACACACATCACCAGCACCTACAAAGAATATAACTCTGTATAACGCACATCACCAGCACCTACAACAAATATAACTCTGTATAACGCACACCACCAGCACCTATAACAAATATAACTCTGTATAACACACATCACCAGCACCTACAACAAATATAACTCTGTGTAACACACATCACCAGCACCTACAACAAATATAACTCTGTATAACGCACACCACCAGCACCTATAAAAAATATAACTCTGTATAACGCACATCACCAGCACCTATAAAAAATATAACTCTGTGTAACACACATCAACAAAATCTACAAAAAATATAACTCTGTATAACGCACATCAGGAAAACCTACAAAAAATATAACTCTGTATAACGCACATCACCAGCACCTACAACAAATATAACTCTGTATAACACACATCACCAGCACCTACAAAGAATATAACTCTGTATAACGCACATCACCAGCACCTACAACAAATATAACTCTGTATAATGCACATCACCAGAACCTATAAAAAATATAGCTCTGTATAACGCACATCAACAAAATCTACAAAAAATATAACTCTGTATAACACACATCAGGAAAACCTACAAAAAATATAACTCTGTATAACAGACATCACCAGCACCTACAACAAATATAACTCTGTATAATGCACATCACCAGCACCTATAACAAATATAACTCTGTATAACACACATCACCAGCACCTACAACAAATATAACTCTGTATAACACACATCACCAGCACCTACAACAAATATAACTCTGTATAACGCACATTACCAGCACCTACAACAAATATAACTCTGTATAACGCACATCACCAGCACCTACAACAAATATAACTCTGTATAACGCACATCAACAAAATCTACAAAAAATATAACTCTGTATAACACACATCACCAGCACCTACAACAAATATAACTCTGTATAACGCACATCACCAGCACCTACAACAAATATAACTCTGTATAACACACATCACCAGCACCTATAAAAAATATAACTCTGTGTAACACACATCACCTACAAAAAATATACATCTGTATAACGCACATCAACAAAATCTACAAAAAATATAACTCTGTATAACGCACATCAGGAAAACCTACAACAAATATAACTCTGTATAACGCACATCACCAGCACCTACAACAAATATAACTCTGTATAACACACATCAACAGCATCTACAACAAATATAACTCTGTATAACGCACATCACCAGCACCAACAACAAATATAACTCTGTATAACACACATCAACAGCACCTACAACAAATATAACTCTGTATAACACATATCACCAGCACCTACAACAAATATAACTCTGTATAACACACATCAACAAAATCTACAACAAATATAACTTTGTATAACACACATCACCAGCACCTACAACAAATATAACTCTGTATAACGCACATCACCAGCACCTACAAAAAACATCACTCTGTATAACACACATCACCAGCACCTACAACAAATATAACTCTGTATAACACACATCACCAGCACCTACAACAAATATAACTCTGTATAACACACATCACCAGCACCTACAACAAATATAACTTTGTATAACACACATCACCAGCACCTATAAAAAGTATAACTCTGTATAACACACATCAGCAGCACCTACAAAAAACATCACTCTGTATAACACACATCAACAGCACCTACAACAAATATAACTCTGTATAACACACATCAGGAAAACCTACAAAAGTACCGTCGTAAAATGGCTCAAAATGGCGTAAAACCACAATCAATCAATCAACCTACAGAAGTTATAACTGTATAATGCCCGTCAATGCATATAGAAAAGTTACAACTTAATAACGTACATCAACAGCAACTACAGAAATCAAAATTCTCGATATTGCCCACCAACGAATAAAACAATGTCATCTACGAAAGTGACTCTAAAGATCTTCAAAATATGACTATGATAATTATGTTTACCATTAATGATCTCAAGTTCAGGAAGTTAACAGAAACACAGAGAGAAATATTTTTGTTAATGGGACTAAGTGTTAGAAAAAAGCATGATTACCATGAATCCAGAACTTACATTTTCTTTTGATAACCTTCTCAAAGTCAATGACAAACACCGTCCATGTCTTGTTCTGTGGGTGGTACCCCCACACCCCGACCGTCATTGCCCGGTTCTCGGGCTCGGTCAGCAGTCCTGTCATTACAATTGCATCGTCTGGGTTCTTTATGAACTTGTAATCATGCCAGCATCGTCCCTCGTCTATCGAGAATTTGATCGTTGTTGGTTGTGGGTCGTTGGATGAGATGGCCACCAACAAACCTCCACTGTCAGCAATCTGGTATTGGTGGGGACCAGTCAAAGCCTTAAAGTAGAAATACAGCATGAATGATAGATTACAAGAGTATGGTCTTGTAGTGAATATTAAACTTAGGGAGGATGACCATCAATGGATTTGTGAAATGGTGGAATAATCCTTAGCCTACTCCCCGAGTTAACATGACAGTTGGTAGAGAATGATACATTGAATATTCATGGAAAATTCAGTGAAAGCTACAAGTTTATTTCAGTTGAATGATTACACCTCAGAGAGCTGACTTTGATGTAATCCATATACACTGGCTCTAGTTTAGTCTTCATCCAAAAATCTATCTAACCACAAGTTTAGTTCAGGAATACCTTCATCAGCTGAGATGCGATTCCTTAGAAATGCCCCAGGTGTCAAACCCTAAAACTCCCGATGTGATCCCCAAACAGCTCATCCTTAAGAGTGATCCCAAAACACATCATCCCTAAGTGTGATCCCATAACACATCATCCTTCAGTGTGATCCTATAATACCTCATCATTAAGTGTAATCATATAACACCTCATCTTTTAGTGTGATCCCATAACACCTCATCTTTCAATGTGATCCCACAACACCTCATCCTTCAGTGTGATCCCATAACACCTCATCCTTCATTGTGATCCCATAACACCTCATCCTTCAATGTGATCCCATAACACCTCATCCTTCAATGTGATCCCAAAACACATCATCCCTAAGTGTGATCCCATAACACCTCATCCTTAGTGTAAGGGCTGTTCCAGAAATGATCAAATGGGGGGGTCGGGCGGCAAATGATATTTTTTTGTGTGGGTGGTCGTATTTTTTCATATTTTATTTGGTCCGTGGTTGGACTGTTAATAAAATATTTATTATGGGTAGTGGGTAGTTTCTGTTGTTTTATTTTGTGCCACGTGGGTGTTGAGTTTTCAGAATATTTTTATTGTCGCTCTTGTCGTGTTGGTTACAAAACGTCGGAGGGAAAATTGAAAACGTGCTTTCGAAATGCTGCTTTCGAAATCGGAAATCGGAAGTAACATAGAACTATTCGAGTTGTCGCTCTTTGCAGCGCATAACTTTCCATTATGGCACTCTTCAAATTAGAGGCGCGTTTAGTAGGGTCCCTTTGGACGTGATGGCGGCGAACTCTGTTCTCTAGATTATTACAGTTTACAGTGCATCGATTTTGGGAATATTTTGAAACCAATAGGTATTCCTTTTCTAATAAAAATAGGCAAACCTTAGTTGATTTATACGAGGGTACCGATGCGTTATATTTATCAGTCAGTGTGATGGTGATATAGAGGCCTCTGGGCGCGGGCTCCATTAGAAGACGAACGATTCGTGGAAAAACATATCCATACCCATTTCATGATAATAGCATCGTTTGGACTCCCAATCTTTCCAACATTCCCGCCATAGATGCCTTTGATTGTTGATGTGACATCGTTTCTTCAGAACTACTGTGATACAATGTCGCACAGGCATTACCGCGTCATTGACTAGATTGTTTGTCCCGAAAACCTCGCGAGATTTGTACCGTTTTCATTTTTAAAAATATTTTTGTGGTGGGTCTGGTTAGTTTTTTTTTTAATTAGATGGGTCATTGTAAAATGAGTTTATCAATTTGATGGGTCATGGGGTAATTTTTTATTTTTTTTAAGGGTGCTTGGTATATACAAAAGGTGCCTCCCGACCCCCCCATGTATTTATTTCTGGAATAGCCCTAATCATATAACACCTCATCTCTAGGTGTGATCCCAAAACACTTCATCCTTAAGAGTGATCCCCAAACATAATATATTAATTGTATTTCTCTAAATACCTTGAACGGAATATATATTACTTTCAGACCCTGAAACGTGCTACTACACCTTAAAAACGAACCGAACCGTTCCGTGCAAGAAACGAACCGTACCGTTCAAGAAACGTACCGTACCGTGCAAAAAACGAACCGTACCATTCAAGAAGCGTACCGTACCGTGCAAGAAACGAACCGTACCGTTCAGAAAGCGTGCAGGATAATATTATGCAAACCCCGCCCCCAAAAGCCCGAAAGCGTACCGTACCGTGCAGAAAGCGTGCAATTTATGTCACGTGACCCACTTTTTCAGCCACAGTATATTATTTTCACAATGGAGCCCGATGGGAAAGGAGGTCGTAGACTATCGCTGGCTATTCGAAGCATTATCCTCAAACATCACGAAGCTGGGTTATCAACTGTGAAAATCACCGAGATGCTTAAAACATCTTTGATATTCTTTTTTTTTTTTTAAATTACTTTCCGTAAATGTCACATTGTTTCAGTGCATATATGTGTATGTATGTTATCAACAAGTACCCAAGTTTTGACTGAATTATGCATAAAAATTCGTTTTATACTGTGAACTGTTAACAGAAATAGACGTCAGATCACTGCACGGATTTTGCATGCATGCTTCTACAGCCAGTCCTGTGTACTGTGGATGTATATTTCACTTGCAGACTTTTAAAGAGTGAACCAAGGGGCATTTCGTTGTTTTAACGGAATTTCTGTTTCAATCAATTCTTTTAAATTCAAGGGTGAAGTTAACTACAATACTGTAATAGTACTTACAAGTAGCCTATTTAATTTCTTCATATAATCAGGGACGTCGACGTCCCTGATAATGCTACTACACGTATGGCACAGGGCTTGCCGTAAGAAGATGAAATTGATATTTGTAGCGTTAATGTATTCAATATGTACTTTCCTACGTACAGTGTCTGAATCATATGAGAAATTTCTAGACCGATTAGAAAAATTGTCACGTTCTACACTGTAATATTTTCATTACTTTATTAGCAATAATTGTGACATATCTTTTTCTCTTCAACATTGATAACGACCCATATAGATAGATGTAGATTGGCGGATTTATTATATACACTAATAAACAATTTTTAATTACATCGACAGAGAAATAAATAGATACATACATGTGTAAAAGAATGTAAACAAGTTAAATTGATGCAAAGCATCAAATCGGCCGCAAAAAATTATTCATTTCAGCATTTTCAAGTATTTCAACAATATATAGAAAAGGTATATGAAACATTTTTATTGCAAACTATACACTTGCCTTACTTTTCTGTTAATTTTTTTTAATTCAATTTTCAGTGATCAAAATTAAAGTCAGGGAAATGAAAATCGGACTTCGCGTGATAAAGGATAGGAATATATATGTATTATCATCATTTTATTTGATTCAAAGACAAATGCAACAGATATCTAACATATCTAACATATCTAACATTATTAATTATGAATGAATGCTGACAAAAAAGGACGTACAAACTTCACGTGCATATATCCGGAAACTTAATACGCTTTGTTTTTACACTTACGCACGCCCATGTCGGGGAGCAGTTCATGTAACAACTTTTTATAAAATCGTAAATTAATAAATGTCTGATGAGAAATGAAAAACAAATTGAAACGTAATAACAACCATTAAGACTTAGACTTAAGCAAATTCTAAAAACTTTTATTCATAACTTTTATGTACGTTATCAATATGGAATTATTCCATCGAAGCAATCAAAAATAACGTCTCATTTCCCCATGTGCACATTCTAACACAACCACAAATCCTGCAGCCGATAATCAAAGAGCCGAATAAGACCGATCGAGTGAAAACAAACTATCGAAACGTACAATTTATACGAAGTCAAAGCGTTCAGGCCACGCCCACCTCATTAATAAAACGTCCAAACCGTTCACAAAGAGTGCAGCTATTTTTAGCAAACCGTACCGTGCAAGAAGCGAACCGTACCGTTCAAGAAGCGTACCGTACCGTGCAAGAAACGAACCGTACCGTTCAGAAAACGAACCGTACCGTTCATAAAGCGTACCGAACCGTACCGTGCAACTGGTGTAGTAGCACGTTTCAGGGTCTGTAAAAGGTGTAATCTGCACATACATCTAACATATTAGTCCCACTGCACCACAACCTAGGTACACTGTACCTCTAATTTTTGTAGACAAGATTTTATTTCTCATTACAGTATTACCTTTGTCCAGGTGAAGCCCCCCCCCCCCCCTCCTCCCGTCGCTGATAGATTTTATTTCTCATTATGGTATTACCTTTGTCCAGGTGTAGCCCGTCACTGAAAGATTTTATTTCTCATTACGGTATTACCTTTGCCCAGGTGTAGCCCCCATCGCTGGTGACGTACACATCAGGGTGAGTTGTCTGCAGAGCATCTGCCACATGACCTGGTCAAAAAAACATTACACAGAGGTCATCATTGAGGGCGTTTTTGACAACACGAGACTTTCTTGCTATGAATTCAAAGATATATCGACTGAGATATTGTGCTACACAGACTACGTAATATTGTGCTAAACAAAGAAATATTATGCTACACAGACTGAGTGATATTGCACTATAATTCAAAATATAATGAGTGATAGCAGAATGACATTGTGCTAAATATATCGAGTGACAGCAGAATTATATCATGCTAAATATACTGAGTGATGGCAGAATGATATTGTGCTAAATATACTGAGTGATAGCAGAATGATATTGTGCTAAATATATCGAGTGATAGCAGAATGACATTGTGCTAAATATATCGAGTGATAGCACAGTAATATCATGCTAAATATACTGAGTGATAGCAGAATGATATTGTGCTAAATATACTGAGTGATAGCAGAATGATATTGTGCTAAATATATCGAGTGATAGCAGAATGACATTGTGCTAAATATACCGAGTGATAGCAGAATGATATTGTGCTAAATATATCGAGTGATGGCAGAATGATATTGTGATAAATATATCGAGTGATGGCAGAATGATATTGTGCTAAATATACTGAGTGATAGCAGAATGATATCGTGCTAAATATATCGAGTGATAGCAGAATGTGACAATGTGCAATATGGACTTACCATGTACCAGCACAATTCCTGGTGCTGTCTTTGTGCTGAGTGGCGGGCTGGCCACCACACCTCGCTGGATACTGTATGTTCCGTGAATTTGGAGGTGGCAAGGCTGAAAATAAACAACAACTATTGCCTATTCTTTATATCGCACGAGTAGTACCCTCCAACCTCTTTGTATGTTAATTACATATTACATACATACATACACAAGATATTAGAATCCTTCCCTGTTAGTTTACTTTATTGACATATTCATTCATTATATTTTATAACAATATCATTCACAAAATAACACACATATCAACACATTGAGTGCATTTGAGATCATTCTTCCTGTTGTTCTCATGGTCTGTTCTTAGAGCTGCGAGTGATGAAAGCAGGTCTGCACGAATGTGTTCTTGTTCTTGTTTTTCGACCACACTACCTACAGAGGTGGTGTTAGTTCTTGCACCTCGAACCCGTTCTTGTGATGCGTACTCCGCTTTTGGGATCGGCAGAAATTTGTACTTGTGCAAAGAACGGTGGTCTCGAACGCACTAATCAACTTGTCCACAATATCATTCACAAAACAACACACACATCAACACATTAACTTGTAAACAATAACACACATGTCAACACATTAACTTATACACATTATCTTTCACAAAACATGTTCACAAACATCAACACATTATCTTGTACACAATACCATTCATAAAACAACAAAACAACAAATTAACTTGTACACAATATCATTCATAAAACAACATTTTAACTTGTACACAATATCATTAACAAAACAACACAAAACCATTCCTTCTGTTCCTTTGTTTCTCTTCAAACAAAACTGTATAATACAACATTCCAAATCATGTTTATTTTATCGTGCTCACCTTTGTCTCATCTTTACAGGGACTGCTGTTGGGTCGTGGGAGGGGCTGCCACGTGGCGCCGCGGTTATAAGTGATCATGCTGCGTATGCTGCTGTCCTGGTTTATCTGACTGGTGATATATACCCCCCGCATGGACTCCACTCGGTAGAAGTCTGTGACGTCCCCGTAGTTTGGGTACAGGTGCTGGGGGAGGGATTCAGAATACACTATACCCATGCCTCCTGAAGTGTACAGCGTCCCATGGCCAGTGTCTAAATAAACAAAGATCAGACCAAAAAAAATCAATCAATGTAGAAAAATGTCATTTAAAAACTCTGTTAAAATTTTATTTTAAAAGACGGATTGTTGCTTATGAAATTCTTTGCTACATGCATTCCATTAACTCTATCAAAGAGAACATTTCAACTAGTGTACTCAAATACACTCATCACTAGTATACACAAACACACTCACCTCTAGCTATAGTACACACACACACACATTCATCACTAGTAACACACACTCACTACTAGTAAATCACACACACTCATCACTATACGGTTCCTAATTCTCCTCATGGACTGGGCCAATGTAAATATGCATACTTGCATGTAATGAAAAATCCCAAATACCCTTCTGCTTTTAATAATAGTTTTTTAAGTGTTTGAAAAGGAAGATTTGATAAAGTATTGCTAATGATTAAGAGCACAATGGTTAACCTTGCTTACCTCCTGGGTTATCTACATGCATAAATACCAGATTCTCACTCATGTCCAACACAGAGAAAAACTGAAATGCAGAGAAATCAATATATAGCTGGACTGTGGAACATCAGTATCTTGAACATTAACATCTAGAATACCATGGATATGTCAAAGGGAGTTGGAGGTCCTAATTACATTTTCTTAAGGCTCAATATCTCAAACCATCAGATATCTCGAGAGAAAAAAATCTCTGTCAGTCATGTTAAGTTTGAGATATCAAGGTTTGACAATAATAATGTAAATCTGACTTAAATGTTTTATAAAAATTATGTCCATTACATGAAAATATAAACAAAATTCCTTTGCAATGAAAATGTCAGTCTTTAAGGAAAACAATTTCAAGAATTGTGTGCTCTACCAATTTCTAGAAAAATCTATTATTGATTCCAGATGTACTCTTGTACTTTACGCTATAAATATCATGAATCAATGATAAACAAATTTCAAGTAATCATTTTATATTCCTACTCTGTCTCCAGTAATTGTTGGCAGCTGGGCTGTATGCCAAGTTTTGCCGTGATTGGTTGAAATCTTCATGAGTCTGTTTCCTCGCTACATAAATTAAAAACAGGAATAATAATTGTTTTATTTGTGACAGCCTAGTGTTAGATACAGGTAACACTCGCATGTAAAGCAAAATATACATCTTACGCAGCTAAACAACGACCAATACACAACTTCCGAGATATCAGCTCTTCTATGATAGAGGTACGTTCAGTGTTCTGTTGAACGCTTGGGTGGGTACAAGATGTATACATATACTATAGACTAGCTATGTTAATATGGAAAGTAATGAAAGTGTAAATGGAAAGTAATGAAAGTGTAAATTTTGTTTATATCAGCCATTGGTATACATTAAACTGACCATATCAAGAATAATATTTGATTGAATTCTAAAGGCTATTAAATTCCAGCGTTTGTAATGTAAGCTTGCACTGCATGCTTCTTAGGTGGCTGAGAAAGTTCTAGATTGATATAAGGTCTGCCGGGGTAATAATGTACATTGATTATTGTAAAGCGCTTCGAGCAGCATACGCTGGAAAAGGCGCTATATTATTATTTAATTAAATATGAAATTTTTTATTTCCTCTTCTGCACGAGTGATATCTTAATCAAAGAAAAATGGTGATTATCGATTTTTGTTTGAGCTATTTTATCATTAAATACTAATAAACTTACTAATATTGTGTGTCCCTGCAGTTTGGGTGGTTGCATGATGTCTGATAATCGACCTTTAGGCAATATATGAAGGCAGTGATAAGCATTTGTACCCACCGTGTGGATGATAGTATGTTTTGCGTCTCACTGTGTGTAAGAGTTCCACAAAGGGAAAGAACTATTGGGCAACTCGGAAATTGTGTATTAGAAACCAGTACATGTACTTGTGAAAAAGAAGGGCTCGTGAATCTAGACAATGGCAGGTTTCATAAGCCACTCCCTTTTGTGAAGTGCATTCATTAATCATGCAAATATAAACAAGAGGCCCAGGGGCCTTATAGGTCACCTGAGTATCATGTAACAACCTTCCAATGTTTGAATTAGGTTTGTGTTTAAATATAAGAATTTTACTTTCGGATGGAAGAAATATTGAATAGCTATGTGGTCATGAAGTACATGTGTCATTTTTATGTTCAATCAATAATCCTTTTTAAAAAACCTAGGTCTGAGACATCATAAAGAAAAGGGTTATTTACTCCTTAGATAAAACCAATATAAGAAGATTTTCAAAGAATTTCTACATTTTCACTATATGACCAATAGAGCCCCACCCTAACACAAGAACCCCTGCCTCAGGGGCCATGAATTTCACAATTTTGGTAGAGGGCTCAACGCTCATTATAATTATGCCCACAGTTTGGCTTCTTGATGTCCAGGAGTAAAGAAGAAGATTTTTTAAAATTACACTCATTTTGATGGTTTTTGCCCCACCCCTCAGGCCCTAGGGGGGCAGGGACCACGAATTTCACAATTTTGTTCCCCTCCACCCACAGATGCTATATGCCAAAATTGGTTGAAATTGGTTCAGGGGTTTCAGAGAAGAAGCTGAAAATGTTCAAATGTTAACGCACGACGAACGACGACGGACAAAAACAGAAGATTTTCAAAGAAACATTGCATTTTCACTATATAATCAATCAGCCCCGCCTTTGCACCAGAACCCCTGACCCAGGGGCCATAAATTTCAGTTTTGAAAGAAGCATCCTTGATCATCATTATCATACTATTAGTTTGTCTACTTAATACCCAGCAGCAGAGGAGAAGATTTTCCAAGAAATAAAATGCATTTTCACTATATGATCAATAGGGCCCCACCCTAATACCAGAACCCCTGACCCAGGGGCCATGAATTTCACAATTTTGAAAGAGGCATCCTTGTTCATCATAACCATGCTATTGGTTTGTCTACTTAATACCCAAGGACAGAGAAGAAGATTTTCAAAGAAATAATGCATTTTCACTATATGACTTATAGAGCCCCACCCTAGCACCAGAACCCCTGATCCAGGGGCTATGAATTTCACAATTTTTAAAGAGGCATCCTTGCTCATCATTACCATGCTATTAGTTTGTCTACTTAATGCCCAGAGACAGAGAAGAAGATTTTCAAAGAATTTCTACATTTTCACTATATGACCAATAGAGCCCCACCCTAACACAAGAACCCCTGCCCCAGGGGCCATGAATTTCACAATTTTGGTAGAGGGCTCAACGCTCATTATAATTATGCCCACAGTTTGGCTTCTTGATGTCCAGGAGTAAAGAAGAAGATTTTTAAAAATTACACTCATTTTGATGGTTTTTGCCCCACCCCTCAGGCCCCAGGGCGGCAGGGACCACAAATTTCACAATTTTTGTTCCCCTCCACCCACAGATGCTATATGCCAAAATTGGTTGAAATTGGTTCAGGGGTTTCAGAGAAGAAGCTGAAAATGTTCAAATGTTAACGCACGACGACGGACAAAAACAGATAGCAATAAGTCACCTGAATGATTCAGGTGACCTAAAAAGCTTCATTAGCAGAGTTACCACTTTAACAATTTAGCTCATTGATAAAGTTTATGATTGAATGATATTATAGAAGTAGTGCACATTTTAATCCCAGAACTTTACACAGAGTAGCAAAATCAATACAGGTTTTTAGGGTTCAAAATTAAACTTTTTCAAGCCTTGGTCCATACAGACCAAGTGATTATTTTAAATGTTTACTAGTCCGCAAAGTATTTCACTAGTCCGTCCACCATATCATATAAAATGATAATATAAATTCATTTTTATTCCACTGTATTCACTTCACAGTCATGGACAGTTTCTGACGCCTACAGTAGAAAAAGGCAAACATTTTTTGTTCTTAAAAGATTGAAGCATACAATAACCAGCCAACAGTTCATTTGGAATGATAGCCTTTTTCTTTGTGTGTCATATCTCTGTCCTTTTCCTTTTTTAGAATGATCGTTTCATCGGATTTGCTAAAATCTTAACAAATCCGGATTTTGACTAGTCTGTACGGACTAGAGCCATAGAGAGTTTACTAGTCTCAGTCTTACGGACATGAGGTCATTTACTAGTCTCAGACTTACAGACATGAGGTCATTTACTAGTCTCACACTTACGGACATGAGGTCATTCACTAGTCTCACACTTACGGACATGAGGTCATTTACTAGTCTCAGACTTACGGACATGAGGTCATTTACTAGTCTCACACTTATGAACATGAGGTCATTTACTAATCTCACACTTACGGACATGAGGTCATTCACTAGTCTCAGACTTACGACACAAGGTTATTCACTAGTCTCAGACTTACAGGCATGATGTCGTCATTCACTAGTCTCAGACTTACGGACAAAAGGTAATTTTGGACCCTGGTTTATACTTTACCACACTTCCTGAGAAGACTGAAGCATAGAGGAATTTATCCTGATGTCCAAACGATATGACATTGCCCAGGATGTTTGTTTTACTGCCCGCTGTGCCGTCTGTGAAGCGGTGTAGGTTGTATTTGACAGTGACAACTACAAAAGCAGAGATAGATCATATTACCACTGTCTGATATTTAAGATTCTAACAACAAAAAATCAATGTACAGTACCGTAAGAGATGCTTCTTCATTTGATCTTGAGAAATTTTTTGAAACCTAAACAGGATTTCTAGATTTCTTGAAACTCATTTTTCAAACGGTCATATGACAAAAGACCAAACAGGCAGTTTGAAATTTATGATAACATGCTCAACACGGAAGTTTACAGCAAATTCAAAGAAATGAAGAAAATAACGAAATACGTGTCACATTGCCACAATTTCATGCACAAATAGAAATATTTTTGCCCAATTACAGATGATGACCCTCTATTAAAATGGCTTCCTGGGCCATAATGCTGAGACAAGCTCAGGTCCTCTCCTTATAAATGTGACAGAGTACCGAAAAACTAAAATTAGCTCGTACTCTCGAGAGGGGCGTTAAACAATATAAAATCAATCAACAGTACTGATTTAGTATTTTTTCTATAAATTGATCCGTCAAAATTCTTGATGGCTTAAGAGTCCCTTTATGTGAAATACTTTATGCAAGTATTTTACTCCTAGCACCTCAATGTCTCCTTCACTTGACGTATACTGGTATCTATTGCCTACTATAACAAGGGGCCCACAGGCCTTATCAGTCACCTGAGTATTAGTTAATAGTATCACTAATCCCAACGGCTACCAAAGCTGATAATACCCTGTTCTGGATATCTAAGTAGAGCTGGAAAACAAGAGGTCCATAGGCCTCACTGGTCACCTGAGTACTAGTGAAAAAGTATCAATACTTCCAAGGGCTATAAAATCTAGAAAAAATTTCCTGTTCTACAAACTATATTTGGAAACAGTATCAAACAAAATGTGTTCTTAAACTTAAATGTCTAAGAAAGTGCTTAGTACACTGACAAAAGACTTTGCATAAAACAATAGATATGTAACATTAACACGATATGACTAATTTAAACCCATCCTAGAGTCAAAACCCAGAGGTTGGAAAATTGACATTTTCTGCTTTTTCTAAATATGCATTTACTTTATATACTGCATAAGCAAATTTAAAGAAATCTCTCAAAAATACAGGTCAAGATGATCATAGTTAGAGAACAACTGACATTAAAAGGATTATCTTATTTTATTTTTCAACATATTAATCTCGCAGATGACATCAGCAGCTCATGTTCTACTTTGTTTTGTATGCACCATGTACAAAACATTTTGTTTTCTCCAGAATCAAATCTTAGCCGAGGCCTACCCTCTGTCCAATGGGGCATAAATTTTCGTTTTTTTCTCCTCATATGATCTGATGGTTGTTATTGTGAAATACGCTTGAGTGGTTTTGAATTTCCTGGACGAGCCCCCTCCCTATACTTCAGAAAAGGCAGCATGGTTGATCGTTTTTTTATGCGAAATTTGACTACTAAGTCATGACAAAGTCTGAGTCAATCTCACGCTTTATTTGTAATATATACAGAACATATAAGAAAACATTTATAGGCCCGCCGGACTCCTGGGTTCAATATTTTAAGAAGCCCGATCCCGATTTTACTGGCCTTGGCCATCGGGCCACTGGTTAACGTCGAAGACTGTGCACATGACTCTGTAGTTGTAGAGCATAAGATTTTGGAAAATTGGTCAATTTTGGCCCCAACCCTATGGCCTTAGGGGTGCAGGAGTCCTGAAATTTACAATTTATTTCCCCCTTTTTCCAAATATGCTTCATACCAAATTTGAAAAGAAGTTAAAAATGTTTATAATTGTTAATGCACGATGAATGGCGCAAAGCGACAACCAGTTGCAATAGGTCACCCGAGTTTACTCGGGTAACCTAAAAATGTCCAATTGTTAACGCACAATGACCAATTGCGATAAATCTCCTGAGTTAATCAGATGACCTCAAATCTATGACTGTTTTCTCATGGATTCCCTCCCCTACATAGGAACTGAATAGTTAGGTAAAGGATTTTTAGAAATTAATGGATCTAGATATCAATTAAATTCTCAATTTAACGCTGTTTCAAAACCTCAAAAATAACATTGTTCCATATAAACTTTTAAGTTACCAATAGACACCTGTACTTAAAACTGTTTAATATATTGCCTGTCATATCATGGCAACTTACAGGTAGCCAGGAAAGGATGTGTCTTTGCGGGGTCTACGGTGGCGTAAATCGTTTTAGGGTCGTCATCCGCAGTTCCCCTGTAACACAAACATAATCAGATATGATCAGTTATAGCTCTGTACATATTAAATATGAATATTTATACGTCTGTACATATTGAATATTACCATTTATACGTCTGTACATATTCATCCACCATGGCCCAACTTCTCCCATTATCAAAACTGGCGTACAGTTTCTGAAATATACGCATTAACAGTCAGAACATAAAATGTACATTACAGGGACAACACAGCATTTGAGATCTGATTCATGCAAAAATACCGTATATCAGGTTTTTTCCATGTGTACCCAATTTCCCCTTTATTCGCGACGATTTCCGAATCATGGAAAATAAATCAGCATAAATTTGATACAAGTTTGTTTTCATAATACAGTACACAGGTAATAAAGTTCTGCGTATAGTGTGTTTTGTTTCCCTCGTACATCTGACAGGTATGTAAGCCTCATTGTTTATTTAATAATTGACAACCTAAATTTCAGTCCCAAGCTCAATATAATATATTTATCTGATTTATATCACAATCAGGTTAATTTTCCACTTTGTTGAACATAAAGGTATATGTGGTGGGAGATTCCATATCCAATCCACCCCGCATCTATCAAAGTCTGCTGGAATTCACACCTATGAAAACAACGGCCTTGATTCCCCGATTCTTGATTTTATCAAATTAACAACAACTCAGGTTTTGTTAATTAACTTCACACGACCCTGTGTTGATTATACATTAACCAACTGATAGCTTGGGTATAATAATTGATTCAGTGTGCCGACTAAACAAGATCACAGCTAAACTATTACTTGAGCAATTTAAAACAAAAGTGTTTAGGGACGATAATTCCAGAATAGTCATGCTCGATTGAAATCAATTTTAAAGAAGGAATCACGTTGAATAAAGATAAAATTTCGTGAAATTACATGTAAAGGGTAACGCCTTGAGGTGGATTTTTATGGTCACATACGGCAGCGAGTTCCTTGATAAATTGGATCGCAATGGCAGTTTTTTATTTACTCGAGTATAAAAAGAAACTACAAAAAATCATTGTGTGATCAGTAACCCAGCAATCATGTAAACAGACGTTTCACTGACTGAACTTTTTGCATGAAAAAGCAATAGTTTACTTACACATGATGGCTTTTTTTTTTTACCAATTTCTTCTATGTTTAAATTATCGTGAATTATATTTTCACTAGGACTTTGAAATAGTGAAAATTTGATTCGTGTAAATTTAGTACAATATTTTAGGTTCTAATTCCTGGAAAAAAACAAGATGCGGAAAAAACCTGATATAGCTCAACAAACGACAAAGGTATTGATTTAATCAATATACAACCCCAGTCTATCTGTTATACACATAAGTAACTGTTATATTTGGATAGCAATTGTAGATTCTCTACTATGCGTATACGTAAATGTTATTGTGTGATGATACTTATGATGTTCATGGTTTGAACATACTATGAGAATAAAAAAATACTTACTATAGAGGGTCTTTTTTGCGGTATCAATAGCACTGTGTTCACCGAAATTCTAAATAACATCCATAATCTTTATCGAAAATAAATTTTTAACAGAGTACCCTCCCCCCCCCCCCCCCCCCCCCCAAACAACTATAAATCAACATTTACATGTATTGAGAATTAATACACAAGGTCTAAATGTGAACTTTCGAATACACCCTGTAGTTCCTGTTACCTAAAGGCAACATCAGAAAGGTTGTACACTCGACATGTAATTTAGAACACACCCTGTAGTTCCTGTTATAAGGCAAATTTTAAATACATGCACACCCAACATCTGAGTATTAATCATTCTATAAACATAAATACAAGATTTACTATCAGGATAGCCCAAGTATTGAACAAAGTTGTTCTCTATATACCATAGATACACTCCACCATGCCATATGCTGTATATGTCCTGTATCAACACATAAAACACTGAGTCACATATCAAACATAAAAAACACTTATCAACCTACCAAACAAATTATGTCAAACACTAAATAATAAATAAACATACCAACCACTCATCAACAAGCACTGATAAACCCATCAAACATTGATCAACATGCTAAACACTGATCAACATGCCAAACATAGATGAACTTGTCAAGACTAATCAACATTCTAAACACTGATCAACATGCCAAACATAGATGAACTTGTCAAGACTAATTAACATTCTAAACACTGATCAACATGCCAAACATAGATGAACTTATCAAGACTAATCAACATTCTAAACACTGATCAGCATTCCAAATGTTGAAAAACATTCCAAACATTAACATGTAAAACATTGATCAACACACTCAACACTTCTCAACAAGTCAAACATACATAAACTTAACCAACACTGACCAATATGTCAAAACACTTATCAACATAACAAACACTGATCAACATGTCAAAACACTCATCAACATAACAAACACTGATCAACATGTCAAAACACTGACCAACATAACAAACATTGATCAATATGTCAAAACACTCATCAACATAACAAACACTGATCAACATGTCAAAACACTCATCAACATAACAAACATTGATCAATATTCCAAGTATTGACTAACATACCGGTACCAGTCATTGTAACTTTCTGTGTACACTTGACTGTACACAGACTCACAAAACAATATTTGAACTATAAACTCAAAGCTTAGACTCATAAATCACTATTCCAACTAGAAACTCGTAGCTTTAGACTCATAAAACACTATTTAAACTAGAAACTTGTAGTTTAGACAAACAAAACACTATTCAAACTAGAAACTCGTAGCTTAGACAAGCAAAATATCATTCAAACTAGAAACTTGTAGTTTAGATGAAGAAAACACTATTCAAACTAGAAACTCATAGCTTAGACAAAGAAAACACTATCTGAATTAAAAATTCTTAGCTTACACTCTCAAAAGCACTATTCAAACTAGAAACTCGTAGCTTCAATAAAGTTGGTCTCTTTACATGTTTATACTAACAACATCTTTCACATCATTATATGTGAATTCACAATATCAGTACAAGTCTATTGATAACCAACGTAACCTCTTCCCGGTCAAAAACAAAGGACATCATACAATACTGCATGCTTTTAACTTGTGTTAATCATGTAGGGCCCCTGAGCTTGCCCTATTTGTTACTGTATGCAGCATTTGTTAGTATACCCCATTCTGATTTAACAAACAGACTTCCTTAAAGCCGTATGTTTGGATCATTGTCAAACATGCACATGCCCATTTTGGAGCTAAATCATGGACCACGGATTCCTGGAGCACCCTTTAATTGAATCGGCACCATCTTTCCATGACTGGGGCCTTTTGAGGTTGCGACGAACAATTAGCAGGGCTCCTTGAGGGGTGTGACAACATAGATACATTTGTGCTAGCTACTTGTACAACACAGAAGGCAAGGCATAATGAATAAAAAGCCATCATACCTACCACTAAATTCTTGGTATCACCGTTAATCTGTGACAGAAGGCATGACCGTTAGCAGTTAAAAACTTAACAAGTTTAAGGTACGTATCAAATAACATGAAAATGTAAGTGCTCAAGAATTACAGTGATAGAAATGAATCTGCCAATCCTATGAATTCATACCAAACCTTCTGTAAAACATCTCATTTTTTAAAATGTTTGCTTGAGTTGCAAATTCAAATTAATCTTGAAGTAAATTATTGTATGCAATTAAGCTTTGGGAATTAAATAATAAATGTACAGAGGGACCTAATTCCTACTCCAGCATGCTAAAGGTTCACGGCGAGATACTTTTGTAGGACAGGAGTACTTAAACTCTAGAGAGGTGCATTACCAAATTGTGCCATGGCATCTTAAACCTACACAGGTGCAAATACTAAATAGTGCATAGGCACTTTTAACTCTAGATAGGTGGTATACCAACTGTGTTATATGACACAGCGATCTCATTATATGACACAGCGATCTCATTACATGACACAGCGATCTCATTACATGACACAGCAATCTCATTACATGACACAGCAATCTCATTACATGACACAGCAATCTTATCATATGACACAGTAATCTTATCATATGACACAGCGATCTTATCATATGACACAGCGATCTTATCATATGACACAGCGATCTTATCATATGACACAGTAATCTTATCATATGACACAGTGATCTTATTATATGACACAGTGATCTTATCATATGACACAGTGATCTTATTATATGACACAGTAATCTTATCATATGACACAGTAATCTTATCATATGACACAGCGATCTTATTATATGACACAGCGATCTTATTATATGACACAGTGATCTTATTATATGACACAGTAATCTTATTATATGACACAGTGATCTATCATATGACACAGTAATCTTATCATATGACACAGCGATCTTATTATATGACACAGTAATCTTATTATATGACACAGCGATCTTATCATATGACACAGTAATCTTATCATATGGCACAGCGATCTTATTATATGGACACCACAAAGAATGCAAAGACAGTTAATTTGGATGCTAGGAATTAGTTAATAGACTGATTACTTTTGGTGGAGGGACTGAACCATATGTGCCCCTCCTTTCTCTATCATATGCCCTCCTGTATATCAAGTGAACCTTTCTTGTCAATCATGTGCCCTTCCCTTGTCTATCATGTGCCCCTTCATTGTATATCATGTGCCCCTTCATTGTCTATCATGTGCCCCTTCCATTGTCTATCATCTGCCCCTTTCATTGTCTATCATGTGCCCCTTCATTGTCTATCATGTGCCCCTTCCATTGTCTATCATGTGCCCCTTCCATTATTTACCATGTGTCCCTTCCATTGTCTATCATGTGTCCCTTCATTGTCTATCATGTGCCCCTATATTGCCTATCATGTGTGCCCCTTCATTGTCTATCATGTGTGCCCCTTCCATTGTCTATCATGTGCCCCTTCATTGTCTATCATGTGCCCCTTCATTGTTTATAATGTGCCCCTTCATTGTCTATCATGTGTGCCCCTTCATTGTCTATCATGTGTGTCCCTTCCATTGTCTATCATGTGTGCCCCTTCCATTGTCTATCATGTGCCCCTTCATTGTCTATCATGTGCCCCTTTATTGTCTATCATGTGTGCCCCTTCATGGTCTATCATGTGTGCCCCTTCCATTGTCTATCATGTGCCCCTTCATTGTCTATCATGTGCCCCTTGTCTATCATGTGTGCCCCTTCCATTGTCTATCATGTGCCCCTTCATTGTCTATCATGTGCCCCTTCATTGTCTATCATGTGCCCCTTCCATTGTCTATCATGTGCCCCTTCCATTATTTACCATGTGTCCCTTCCATTGTCTATCATGTGTCTCTTCATTGTCTATCATGTGCCCCTCCCTTGTCTATCATATGCCCTTTAATTGTTTTCATTTGGCCCTCCTATTTTTGATATCATTTTACCTTTGTGGTCAGCAGGGCTGATGAGGCCAGAAGATAGTCCTCATGCGATTGGCTCGGGTGGAACATGATACTGCCCGTCAGATGAAAGGAAAGCTTGGATGTAAAAAAACTTTTACCCCCGTTGTCCGTGATAAACAATTGGGATCCATACTTATCTCCAGAGTCCACCAAGTAAATCTGGAATCACAATTGGTGACATCAATAACTATCTGGGATCACACACAGAGATATCAATATCATGATTGATTGTTTTACGTCCCGTAGAGAATTTTTCACTCATACTGAGATGTCACCAGCTGTAGGTGAAGTACCACAAATTTAAACCTATGCTTAACATTCAGGGCTGTAGCAGCGAGGGTTCTTTAACGTGCCAATACCTGCTGCAACAGGCATGAGCAGAGTTTGAACTCACGATCTCCGGGTTATGAACCGAACGCTCTACAAGACTGGAATTATATTGGAGATATCAATAACTATCTGGTGCCACAAACAGTGATATCAATAAATTTGAAATCACTATTGGAGATACCAGTATCTGGGGTCAAACACATGTAGAGATATCAATAAATATAAAATCACACACAGGATGGCACTCAAGTAAGGGAGATAATCTCTAGCTTTGACTGAAGTAAGGGAGATAATCTCTAGTTTTGACACTGAAGTTAAGGGGATTATCTCTAAAGTAAGGAAAATAATCTCTAGCACTGACAGGGAGATAATCAATAATTTGGACACTGAAGGGAGATAATCTCTAGTGTTGACAGTGAAGTAAGGGTGATAATCTCTAGTGTTGACACTGAAGTAAGGGAGATAATCTCTAGTGGTGACACTGAAGGGAGATAATCTCTAGTGTTGACACTGAAATAAAGGAGATAATCTCTAGTGGTGACACTGAAGTAAGGGAGATAATCTCTAGTGTTGACAGTGAAGTAACGGAGATATTCTCTTGTGTTGACACTGAAGTAAGGGAGATTATGTCCAGCTTTGACACTGAAGTAAGGGAGATAATGCCCAGCTTTGCCATTGGAATAGGTCTCTATCATTGATACTAACCTTTCTGGTGTTGTGAGGATTTCTATGGACACCATTATGTTTGTAGATTCTAGGCTGGGTATTAAGCTTCACTTCATTAAACTCAGCACCAAAGTTAAGACTGGAATATAACAGAATAGTGAATTAAAGTCATGGTGGTAAAATTAGTATTATTGGGGTGGGGTGGGGGGGTGTCCATTATACCTGTGAATCTATTAACCATGACATCCAAGAAATTTTACATTTAATTTTGTGTTTACCAAAATAGAAGGATCAATTGATATTAAAACTACTAAAGACAGACAAACCATAGGCAGATAGACGGACGGACAGACGGATGGACAGACATATAAGATAGATAGATGGATAGACAGACATATAGACAGCCAGACATAAAGATAGATTGACGGACGGATGGACAGACAGAAACACAGACAGATAGATAAATAAATGCTCTCACTGAGTTAGAATATTGAAAAGGGATTTTAGGCATTATAATAAGGCCTTAAAACTAGTTTGATGTGTATGCATAATGCAGAGGTATCAAAAATTGTGTCTTAACATATATATACAAGATAATCTCAATGGCTGTACTCGTTTACACACTGAGAGAAATCAAAACTTTAGTGCACCTATAGCACAGTGTTAATGATTAAACACTGAGAGATATCACAACTTCTGTACATCTATCTCACAGTGATAACGATTACAAACTGATATACCACAACTTCTGTACATCTATCTCACAGTGATAACGATTACAAACTGATATATCACAACTTCTGTACATCTATCTCACAGTGATAACGATTACAAACTGATATACCACAACTTCTGTACATCTATCTCACAGTGATAACGATTACAAACTGATATATCACAACTTCTGTACATCTATCTCACAGTGATAACGATTACAAACTGATATACCACAACTTCTGTACATCTATCTCACAGTGATAACGATTACAAACTGATATACCACAACTTCTGTACACCTATCTCACAGTGATAACGATTACAAACTGATATATCACAACTTCTGTACACCTATCTCACAGTGATAACGATTACAAACTGATATACCACAACTTCTGTACATCTATCTCACAGTGATAACGATTACAAACTGATATACCACAACTTCTGTACACCTATCTCACAGTGATAACGATTACAAACTGATATACCACAACTTCTGTACATCTATCTCACAGTGATAACGATTACAAACTGATATACCACAACTTCTGTACATCTATCTCACAGTGATAACGATTACAAACTGATATACCACAACTTCTGTACACCTATCTCACAGTGATAACGATTACAAACTGATATACCACAACTTCTGTACACCTATCTCACAGTGATAACGATTACAAACTGATATACCACAACTTCTGTACATCTATCTCACAGTGATAACGATTACAAACTGATATACCACAACTTCTGTACATCTATCTCACAGTGATAACGATTACAAACTGATATACCACAACTTCTGTACATCTATCTCACAGTGATAACGATTACAAACTGATTTACCACAACTTCTGTACATCTATCTCACAGTGATAACGATTACAAACTGATATACCACAACTTCTGTACATCTATCTCACAGTGATAACGATTACAAACTGATATACCACAACTTCTGTACATCTATCTCACAGTGATAACGATTACAAACTGATATACCACAACTTCTGTACATCTATCTCACAGTGATAACGATTACAAACTGATATACCACAACTTCTGTACATCTATCTCACAGTGATAACGATTACAAACTGATATACCACAACTTCTGTACATCTATCTCACAGTGATAACGATTACAAACTGATATACCACAACTTCTGTACATCTATCTCACAGTGATAACGATTACAAACTGATATACCACAACTTCTGTACATCTATCTCACAGTGATAACGATTACAAACTGATATACCACAACTTCTGTACATCTATCTCACAGTGATAACGATTACAAACTGATATACCACAACTTCTGTACATCTATCTCACAGTGATAACGATTACAAACTGATATACCACAACTTCTGTACACCTATCTCACAGTGATAACGATTACAAACTGATATACCACAACTTCTGTACATCTATCTCATCATGTTAATGATTACAAACAGCCATACCTCTTGTACACCATCTCGTCATGTTAATAATAAACAACTGTCCTACCTTTTGTATACTTTTGATGGCTGCACCATCCCAAACATTTCCTGTGTAATTACCACCAGCAACTCCTATAACATACAAATGTACATAAAATACATACATATACATCATACCTGCAATTTTTTAAAAATCTCTACTGATCAAAAGAAATTGCTAACTAGTAATGGTGGATTGTGATAGCTAGCTAGCATGCATAGTAGAGTCAGTCTGTTTGTAATTTCTGGAAGGCCTAGGAATTTGCTGTGAGCTCATTATATGCAGGAAAACAAAATACAAAGTGAGGCCAACGATTGTGTAGGCTGACATCCTCCAAGCCTACCTGTGGAGATGTAGTTCCCTGGAACAATCTCTGGACCAATCTCATAAATTCCATAAAGAAAACAAAATTAAGAGTAGGGCAAACATAGACCCCTGGACACACCAGAGGTGCGATCAGGTGCCTAGGAGAAGTAAGCATCTCCTGTCGACCGGTCATACCCACCGTGAGCCTAATACATTGATCAAGTAAATGGAGTAATCTGTAGTCCAAATCAGTATGTAAAGTACAGCCTAACGATTGGTGTGAAACACGTCAGACAGCATTTGATCTAATGGCAGGTTGTATGTGCAAATTAGATCATTATAATGACCACAGAATTTGTGAAATGATGAGATATAAAAGTTTTAAACCTAATCTATGCACAGAGAAAGTTGCTCTGTAAATTGAAGGGGCTTTGAATGGGTGTATCTGTAATTCTTTGATTTATCTATAATAATAAAAAATCAACAACAAAAAAGCCATGTACGGCAGTAGTGTAGCTACCCTGAATCTCACCAAATTAAATCACAATATACAGAGTGAAATGAGGTTTGTCAATGAAGTTCCTGTGAGCCTTACCCCATTATTTCCACACCAGGCCAGTGCTAGACTATAGTAGGACTCGTTCTGGAATGCATACTGCAAAAACAGAAGAGAAACACCAGTATAAAAAGACTACCATTATAAAACAGGAGAAAATTCAATAAAATGGGAGAATATTCAAGTGTTTAAATTAAAATCAATAAAACGGGGAAATAAATCATGTGTTTAAATTAAAATCAATAAAACGGGGAAATAAATCGTGTTTAAATTAAAATCAATAAAACGGGGAAATAAATCATGTGTTTAAATTAAAATCAATAAAACAGGGAAATAAATCATGTGTTTACATTAAAATCAATAAACGGGGAAATAAATCATGTGTTTAAATTAAAATCAATAAAACGGGGAAATAAATCATGTGTTTAAATTAAAATCAATAAAACGGGGAAATAAATCATGTGTTTAAATTAAAATCAATAAAACGGGGAAATAAATCATGTGTTTAAATTAAAATCAATAAAACGGGGAAATAAATCGTGTTTAAATTAAAATCAATAAAACGGGGAAATAAATCATGTGTTTACATTAAAATCAATAAAACGGGGAAATAAATCATGTGTTTAAATTAAAATAAAAAACGGGGAAATAAATCATGTGTTTACACTAAAATAAATAAAACGGGGAAATAAATCATGTGTTTAAATTAAAATCAATAAAATGGGGAAATAAATCATGTGTTTACATTAAAATCAATAAACGGGGAAATAAATCATGTGTTTAAATTAAAATCAATAAAACGGGGAAATAAATCATGTGTTTAAATTAAAATCAATAAAACGGGGAAATAAATCATGTGTTTAAATTAAAATCAATAAAACGGGGAAATAAATCATGTGTTTAAATTAAAATCAATAAAACGGGGAAATAAATCGTGTTTAAATTAAAATCAATAAAACGGGGAAATAAATCATGTGTTTACATTAAAATCAATAAAACGGGGAAATAAATCATGTGTTTAAATTAAAATAAAAAACGGGGAAATAAATCATGTGTTTACACTAAAATAAATAAAACGGGGAAATAAATCATGTGTTTAAATTAAAATCAATAAAATGGGGAAATAAATCATGTGTTTACATTAAAATCAATAAACGGGGAAATAAATCATGTGTTTAAATTAAAATCAATAAAACGGGGAAATAAATCATGTGTTTAAATTAAAATCAATAAAACGGGGAAATAAATCATGTGTTTAAATTAAAATCAATAAAACGGGGAAATAAATCATGTGTTTAAATTAAAATCAATAAAACGGGGAAATAAATCGTGTTTAAATTAAAATCAATAAAACGGGGAAATAAATCATGTGTTTACATTAAAATCAATAAAACGGGGAAATAAATCATGTGTTTAAATTAAAATAAAAAACGGGGAAATAAATCATGTGTTTACACTAAAATAAATAAAACGGGGAAATAAATCATGTGTTTAAATTAAAATCAATAAAACGGGGAAATAAATCATGTGTTTAAATTCATATTAATGAAATGCTTTCTTTAGTATGTTAAATAGGAGATGAATTTCACAAGATAACCCATGGGGTTTTTTTTGCATTGACCTTGCCCATAGGAATAACAAATGCAGTAAAAAAAAAGATGAGTTTAAACAAAATATTTTGCAAAGAAAAGTATCGGATCTACATCAGTTCAAGATATAAACTCCTGTAAAACTGAAATGAATGACCTTCACACATAATATACAGGATGATTAGTACAAGTCTTACCAAATATCAATATATTGATTCATTGATTGATTAATATATTGATTCATTGATTGATTAATATATTTATTCATTGATTGATTAAACTATTGATTCATTGATTGATTAATATATTGAATCATTGATTGATCAATATATTGATTCAATGATTGATTCAGCCATTTTTGGTCCTTCTGCAATGATGTTTTTAAATCTGGATATGAATGAATGTGCTGTCATATTGGTAATCTGATGTGGCAAAAAATATTCTTAAAATAAAAATGTACCCATGGGTCAAAGTGAAGTGGCCTTATTTGATGCAGTATAAACAGGCTTTGTGTACATACTACATACATACTACAGCCCAGTTCCTGTTTACAATGCCTGATGCAGTCAGCCTGAACGGTAAATGATTCTGAGACATTGATATATCCCTGAAGGTTATTGACGATTGTAATGTACATTTCGTGTAAACCCCATTTGTAAATACCTAAGACTTCACATGTAATGTAACGCTTGAAATGTCAGCTGGACAAGAAACTAAAGTCCTAAAAATCAACAACTTGTACATTTTTATCATCTCAGAATACAGCCTTACATAAATGGCAAAATGAAATGTGTGGTAGTTCCGGTTGAGTGAATTCAAAGATTACTCTCCTTGCATCAGTGATTTATTCTATGGATTTGATGATTGATTTCTCTATGCGTTGGGACCCCTTACAAATGTGTTTACTGCCTCGGATATGTACACGTACACAGCTGCCGCAGGTCTAGAAAATATGATTTAGAGTCCAGCTCTGATTTCTTCATTTCAAACTGACACGCTAGTTTTTGTGACCCTGTGATCTAGAATTCTCAAACTAGGACGACATTACACAGTAACATACATGTAGGTGTAATATCAGCACTTTTATAAGCTGACTCTTCTAACAGACATATTGAATTCTTCAAAATCAGTGCCACAGAATGGTGGCATTTTCAGATGTAACCTTGACTAAAAAAACACTATATCAACACATAATCCCCAGTGCACTTCAAATTCTCATTGCACACAATGATTTTCTTTTGTCAGATTTGAGCACCTGACAGGGGTCCCGGGTTCTAATCCCAGTCTGGGCCATTGTATTTTCTTCCTTCCTGCTGCATTTGGTGCTGTAGACCAGCCCCTGGAAGTGACAGGTGAAAATGTCTGTCAGGGGGTAAAGATCCTGGTTCGATGTCTTCAAGAGTGAAGACAATTAATTAAGGAGGGAGGAGTGTAGCAATTAGTCGGGTTCTATCACTGGCAGCCAGATAGTTTAGTTGGTAGAGCACTTGACTAGAGATTCAGGGTTCTAGGTTCGAATCCCAGTCTTGTCCGTTGCATTTCCTCCCTTCCTATTACATCTCAGATATCAACTGAAATGTTTTTTTAATGTACAATAAGAAACCAATATTTCAAAAATAACAAACCTAAGATGTTTCAACGTGTCTTAATAAAAACACTGACTTCTCTACTAGATGCTTTATTACAAAATATAAGTATAAGGTGTTTAATAGTTTGTTTATATCTATAGTCTATAGCTGTATGACGGACGCTCAACAACTGCAGCCAGAGGTCTGTCCACAACCTCCAGCTCAAACAATGAAGTCCAAACAGAAAACACGGTAATCAAATTAATGGACGTACATTACTGTCAGGCTTCTTCACTCCGAGAGGACAATCATCAGCCTCAAGAATTTCGCGTATATATTACTTGATCAATAATCATATCTGACCTGCTGATTTTAGACAAATAATACGCCACTTTTCTTCTACTTGCCCTGGACTAACTGTGATGCCGTTTTTCTCCAGTCTTTATCTGGATATCAGAAGCCTCATAATCTATCTTATAGGATCGACACTGTTAGCTTCAATGACACTTATGCAATACCATGAATACAATTACAATATTAAACAGTCTTAAACTTGATACAAAATTCTCTCCATGCCAACAAAAGGCGGCCACAACACTCTCTCTCCAACACCTCTCTGTCTTCTGCTAGCATCGACAGTATTCTATTATTGAATTTAACAAATACAGTGTTATACGTTTTATTTGTAAAACAAAGTTTTATTCTGATTTCAAGACTATTCTTTTAGTTTTAGCTCTAGTACAAGGGCTATTTCTACAGTATATATATCGAATTCATTAACATTCTCACATACTGTCAGCTCCAGTACAGTTTGACTTTTTGCAGAATGGTGCACAAAATGAAAACAGATATTAGCCGATTTCTAATTTCTTCTTCTGTTGATAAAAGGTATGTAAAAATAGCTGTTTACTGAACTATTAATATAAATATAGCTTATATACATTGATTGAAGCACAGACCAGTGATTTTTCTACATTTTTTACAAAGGTCCTGTGGCTTTTGAATTGCGAAAAATTGTCGACATTTCAGTCAAATTGAGAAAAATCAATTTGATCGTAAACAAGTTTTAAAATCATATCAAACATTACATTATCTTTATTTTACACATCTAATTTTCTTTAACCTTCTAAAATTTTAAACTATTCTATCCTAATCATCATTCCCATAACTCTTTGTCTTATGTATATAATTCAAATCGAATGTTTATTTTTTTCAAATATGTTTTCCTTTCATAATTTTATTATTAACAAGGTATTAAATTATTTCATAATAATTATATTCCCCATAAAGCAATTAAATTTTGATTTCAGCCGTAGTGCATGTTAGTTAGTAAATAAGTACATTAATTTACAAATGTTCTTGCAGAGTGAGGCACTAACTCAGCTCAGGGTAGTAAGTCTTCATTTCAAGAAAAAAATTCTTTTTACTGTTTTACACCTAACACCATTTTACACTTGATAAACTTTGGGTGTAATCTTATTAATGGAATGTTCTCAGTGTTTATTTGTTTTTGTTTATTATTTTATTGTTTACAAGTTGTGTTTCATTGTCTGTTAGCCTACTGTAATGTTGGGATATGGGGGTTAGTTCATTTTTCTGTTTGTGTTTTTATGTGACGTCACAGAGGGGTTAGTGCCATGCCTGGCATGGCACTAACCCTTAGTGCGCATGTCAGTAACCCTTAGTGCCATGCCTGGCATGGCACTAACCCCATCGCTTTGTTCCAAGTATTACCGCGATTCAAACTGCATTTCTCAGTTGTTGTAACAGAAAACAGCAATTTCCACAATTGATCATACATCCAGCCCCGTAAGATCTGCAATAGCTCGATATACAAGCCTGGCCTGCCCTCGCACTTCGCAACGTGCACTTGTCTCGGTTATGAGCAAACCGTCGCATAGAGGAGGAATAAACATACCTACACTTCTTCATCTCTTCAACTGCGACCATTTGCAACGATTTATAAGAGGCAATGCGACGTTCAAATTCTACAAGGACCAGTACGCCGCGCCGCAATGTAAACACTCTCTCGATCTGGTATGGCCGCCGCGACCGCGCCTGCTGCAGACTATCTATTTAGCGACGTCACAAATTTAATTCTGACGTAACGTACACTGATTCCCGTACTTTGGTAATATAACGTAGGAAATATCAACACATTAAAATGTTGCGAATTTTAAAGTCATTTATTCACCATTAAGTTCTCCTATATCATGGTAAACACATATCACGGGTGCATATCCCATGGTATTACGGATCAGCGAGAATAATGGATCGAAATCATTAGAGTTTCATGATCCGCCCCTTGATTTAGGCCCGACTTAAAAGCTCAAATTTAGTGTGCAAAGTCTTCAACTTGGAAGCCAGTGTGACGTGTCGTTGATTGTTACGTCATGGTGAACCATCCCTGTATCTTACAAAAGTTTGATAAGATAAATGCTGGCCGAGTTAGAAGGTCTCCCCCCCCCCCCTTTTTTTTTAACAGAACATGGTATATGTATGCGACTGTACGCTGATCCTCTTTGTTATCGTGTATATACAATTATGATGTATCATACAGGCCGCATCATATTTAATGACGATTGGATTAGCTGATAAAACAGTGATTCATGATCACAATTCAGTCATCGCCGATGTCTACATAACTCGGTAATTCTTCAATTTTCCAAGCATCGCATGTATTGTTTTTTATAATAATTAGTCTACTATTTTTTTAATTTGGTATTGATCGCATGTATTGTATATTTATTTTAATGATTTTATTATGTTTAGATCTAGATATTAATTTATAGAGATTTTTTAAAAAGCGTATTTCAGTATATACATGTAATATAAAGTTAGCTTATTTTTATGTATATTCATGAAATCTAATTCTGTGTCATTCTATGATATTAAGTTATATGACCGCAAGAAGAAACGGGCCAACAAGTACATTTTTGAAGAATTTGGCTTGAAGATGGAGTTCACCTCAATGATCGCGGGAATCGCCTGTTTTATCACAGCATTCTATCAGCCCTTCGACTGATCCTGTGAAGTGCAGGTCCTAGGGAGACTCGTGTGTCTGAATGGCATCTAACCTGTGCTGCAGACTATCAAGATCCAGTCAAAACGGCCTTTTTCAAGGCCACCAATATTTTAGAAAAGACACCACTATTACAACTTGCAAGAAATGTAATCAATATTGAAAAGTTATGATAAATTGAAGTACAAACGAATTTATATAGTTTTAATATAATTTGAATAACATTAAAGGCATAGGGTCTATCTTTTATCTCAAAAAATGACATCACAATATTTTGCAAGAACTCCAAAAAAGAAATTTGTAGTATTAATTATGAGTTATCTATTAGCCCTATATAAAAATTTTGTCTGGAGGACAATATATTAAACTTGTACCCCGCTGATTGGTGGCTACACACAAACATAAGAGATGCGAAATCAACAGGGTACCAGTTTAGGCAAATGAGAACAGGGAATTATTTTGTAATTACTATCGTTATCCAATGTGTTTGTAAACATTCTGAAGAACATTGTGTGATTTTCTAGTTATGATCTTAAATTTCGCCACCTTTTTGAAACATGCAAAATTTCACCAATATCTTAGACCCTATGCCTTTAAAATGTAACCAAGACTCCTTATAGTATCAATCATATGTAATTATATTTATTAATCATAATTTTCCTTTAATTTTTGTCTCTTTTAAAAGCCACTATGGGCATATCTCTAAAAACGTTTTTAAGGCGGTCAGAATTTACCTCAAGAATTTTTTACGGTTTTCTAAAATCTTATGAATATTGGGAAATCAGTTAGTAAATACTTTCAATACATATATAATCCCGTGGGGATCCGCGGGTTAGAATAGGTCCTCAGTACCCCCTTGTAGAAGGCGAATACATGCGGCGGTCCTTCGTTTGATACCGCAAAAACCGAGGCCCATGTCACAGCAGGTGTGGCACGATAAAGATCCCTCCCTGCTCAAAGGCCTAAGCGCCGAGCATAGGCTTGAATTTTGCAGTCCTTCACCGGCAGTGGTGACGTCTCCATATGAGTGAAACATTCTCGAGAGTGACGTTAAACAATATTCAATCAATCAATACATGTATGGTACATTCATATAAGTTGTCTTTGTTGCGGAAATATAGTAAAAGATGGGGCATTTTGAACCATTTTTGTTGTTAGATTCCATGTCTAATGTTGAATGTTTCGCAGCATTATAACGATCTAGTTCGTCAATACAACCTCGCATTGGGTCAAATGCTGTCTGACGTGTTTCATACCGATTGTTAAGCCGTTCTTGGCACACTGATTTTGACTGCGGATAACTCCGTTTACCTGATCAGGATATGGGGCTCACGGCGGGTGTGACCGGTCAACAGGGGATGCTTACTCCTCCTAGGCACCTGATCCCACCTCTGGTGTGTCCAGGGGTCCGTGTTTGCCCAACTATCTATTTTGTATTGCTTGTAGGAGTTATGAGATTGATCACTGTTCCTTATCGTCACCTTGCATCATGCATAATCATGCATATTATGAAAGACTTTGTATTTATTATATCACCATGCATATGAAGAGGGAGGACTAAGTTTTTAAAACTTGGGCCCGAGGCCCGATCACTTTGTAATTATATTACACTAAATACATGTACGTTCAAACTAAGTTAGTATTTAATATGTGTATCTGATAAGTACATTCGTACTATTTGCTATGAAGAAATGAATATATCAACCTAATGGACTATCCCTACTTTAAATACTATTTTAATTCAAAGCGTTCAAGAGAAATGGAAGACAAATCGTCTGCATGTACTAGATCACTCCCCCCTCATTTTCTTTTTTTTTTTTTTATGAAATCGTTGTTAGGCTAAGTGGACACATTTGGATATAGCTGTTTCGTAGTAAGACCCCCGCCTAATTTCGTGCCTCCTCCAAATTGAAGGTTAATTTACGGCCCTGGGCAGCCATTAAAACATATAATAAAATTTGTTGAATTATAATTGAAGTCTTTTGCAGTATATCTGTTTCTTACAATATACTATCACAATCGGTGGGAAAAGGAAGGAAAGGGGTAGGGGGTAGGAAATGACAAAGCCGGGAGGGGAGAGTTGGTACCCACAGGCACTTGCTTGATATTTCTCATAATAAATTATGATGATTTTAAGATACATTACATGCATTTGCATGAAGTATATGAAACGGTGGACTCTGAGCATGACTTTCCGTTCTCTCTTTCCTTGTTCATAAGCTCTTTGGTTTTACAAAATGCCGACCTCCTTCCAATATATTTTCCGTGCTCCGTTCCGTTGTCCGTTTAAGTTCTAGACTTACTGCATATTAATAATAATTTCTAACCGAATTGTAATCATATTGCTGACATTTACATGAAAGATTCCTGACATAGTGCAGATTCAAGTTTGTTCAAATCATGGCCCCCGGGGGTATGATGGGGCCACAATAGGGGATCAACGTTTTACATACCAAGATATAGGGAAATATTTAAAAATCTTCTTCTCAAGAACCACTTAGTCAGAAAAGCTGATATTTGCATGAAAGCTTCCTGACTTAATGCTGATTCAAGTTTGTTAAAATCATGGGGGGGGGGGGGGGGGGGGGGGGGCTATGGCAAAAATCAAGGTCTTTTTTTATGTAAATGTTTTAAATAAAATTAAAATTGACTTAGTGTAAGGGAGTTATTAATGTGGAAGAAAATAGCAGTACTCAGAAAAAGCTCACTTTTATACAGCCAGTACTTCGTTTGGGAGACTTTATTATCGGCAGATTATAATCATATGTTGTCTTTCTCATTAGAAATACTTCTTTGGGTTTGCTAATATGGTGTAAAAAAAAAATAAAAAAAAAAAATGCATGTTTAGGAAAAGCAGAAAAGGATGTTCCAAGAGAGAGAGAGAGAGAGAGAGAATATTTTAATCTCGGTTAAGATTCGGCTGGGCTGAATATTTGGACTGACCGAAGCTGAAAGTAAATTTCCAGACATGAATTATGAAGGACTGCTCCGAGATTCGGTGAAGGCGTCAGTCCAAATATTCAACCGAGCCGAATCTCAACCGAGATTAATATAAGAATATTTGTGCGAAGTGTGTATGTGAGAGAGAGGATGTGTGCGTAGAGAGAAAAATGGAGATGTGTGTGTGTGTGTGGCGAAAGAGAGAGAGAGGGGGGGGGGGGTGTGTGGTAAAACTTCTTTGGAAATTCGAACACACTTTCTCCGTTCTACCCTTAACTCCACATCTAAATGTATGCTGAAAAATGGTACACAAAAGAATGAATGAATGTTAAAGGCGAGCTCAAAGACTTACTGGTTTTAAACAACTTTCAATACTGTAGAAATCGCATTATGGTTACACGATGTTAGTATACTTTTTAGCCGAGTTGCAACGAAGTTGAACTCGTTTTAATTGCTTAAGTGCCAAACCTGCATATCATCATTTTTATTGAATTTCAAAAAGGGGGATGGGGTGTGTGCCCCCCTCCCCTTTCCGGATATCTATGCTGTGTTTAACATATTTTGTATCTCACAAATATTTTATTTAAATAGTAAAATATTTTAAAAATTACAATCAATGCATTTTTTCCCCATATAAACCATGAAATTCCCTCACCCACTAAATTTAGACTCCAGGTATGTTTTAAATATTGTAGTAACTAACGTTAACTGTACATTTCCCGCTGTTTACAAATTACTTTATGAATAATTAAGTAACTTGCACGAACAAATTTATTATTCATGGCAGCTGCATATTTAAAAAATAATTCACTTCGTACTGTAACTAAGTGGCGGTCGCCATATGAATTAACTATCTTCTTTTTACTATATTCAATGTTCATATTCATAATTTTCTTTCCAATCGGGATCGGATGCATCAGTTTCATATTCGTGTCAGATTCATGTTCATCCTCGATTCATGTTCAGAAACATTTCTATTAATGACAGGAAAAAAAAACGTTCACAGGTATGTGTATATCTATTACATAACACTTCCTGTCTGCTTCAACACCCCAGACATCGATCGGCGCATGCTTTACCCGTGAAACAGCAAAAGTAACTTTTCTATTGTGTAATTCTTACATCCTGGGTATTGTTATCTTCAATGTTTTATCAATTTTATTAGCATTATTTTTTCTTTCTGAATTACAAATGAAAGAAAATATAACAAATGAATGATGAGGCCAAATTCAACTAATTAGTAAATTATCAACCATTGTCACAAAAAATATTGGGCGGATGGGAGAATTTTATTTTTTTAATTTTTATTTCCCGGGGGAAAAAATCATGACAAAAGGCATCACACAATGTGTTAATCAAGTTAACATTCAAAGAATCCTTGGTAGAAGATGTAAAACCAACATTCTGTGACTTTGAATCATTCACTCAAGTCACTGGGAAGCAAGTTTGTTGGAAATCGTAATTTTTGCGAGGCTCTTTTTTGAGGGGCGGGCGGGATGGGATGATAATCAATCAATTAATTTTAATCAATCTATTTAAAATTAGACTTCTTAGATCCGCACCGAATACTCTGCGTATGGTAGCGATTGTGAGCGTAAATCTTGGGATCTGATTTTAATTAGATTAGATTTTAATTGGGCTTAAATAGGAGATATATTTCAAACCCCATAACTTCTGTAAAATCTAGTGCGGGGGGGGGGGGGGGGGGGGCAATAAAGTTGCACCCACTCCCCACTAAAGTTCCAGTAAATCTATCACTTACTAAATATTGTGACCCGATGTAATGGGCAGGCTCGCGCTAAGAAAAGAAACTTAGCCGAGTTTGAGTTATAAGGAAATCTTGGTTATACATTAAAGGCGTCTTCACATTAATATTTCCCTCAAAATTTCTTATAAACCAGCTTTACTTCCCCATAAATACATAATATAGATTCGTGTATGCTTCGATGTATCATTATACATTTGCAATTTATTACATTTCTTGCAAGTTGTAATAGTGGTGTCTTTTCTAAAATATTGGTGGCCTTGAAAAAGGCCGTTTTGACTGGATCTTGATAGTCTGCAGCACAGGTTAGATGCCATTCAGACACACGAGTCTCCCTAGGACCTGCACTTCACAGGATCAGTCGAAGGGCTGATAGAATGCTGTGATAAAACAGGCGATTCCCGCGATCATTGAGGTGAACTCCATCTTCAAGCCAAATTCTTCAAAAATGTACTTGTTGGCCCGTTTCTTCTTGCGGTCATATAACTTAATATCATAGAATGACACAGAATTAGATTTCATGAATATACATAAAAATAAGCTAACTTTATATTACATGTATATACTGAAATACGCTTTTTAAAAAATCTCTATAAATTAATATCTAGATCTAAACATAATAAAATCATTAAAATAAATATACAATACATGCGATCAATACCAAATTAAAAAAATAGTAGACTAATTATTATAAAAAACAATACATGCGATGCTTGGAAAATTGAAGAATTACCGAGTTATGTAGACATCGGCGATGACTGAATTGTGATCATGAATCACTGTTTTATCAGCTAATCCAATCGTCATTAAATATGATGCGGCCTGTATGATACATCATAATTGTATATACACGATAACAAAGAGGATCAGCGTACAGTCGCATACATATACCATGTTCTGTTAAAAAAAAAAGGGGGGGGGGGAGACCTTCTAACTCGGCCAGCATTTATCTTATCAAACTTTTGTAAGATACAGGGATGGTTCACCATGACGTAACAATCAACGACACGTCACACTGGCTTCCAAGTTGAAGACTTTGCACACTAAATTTGAGCTTTTAAGTCGGGCCTAAATCAAGGGGCGGATCATGAAACTCTAATGATTTCGATCCATTATTCTCGCTGATCCGTAATACCATGGGATATGCACCCGTGATATGTGTTTACCATGATATAGGAGAACTTAATGGTGAATAAATGACTTTAAAATTCGCAACATTTTAATGTGTTGATATTTCCTACGTTATATTACCAAAGTACGGGAATCAGTGTACGTTACGTCAGAATTAAATTTGTGACGTCGCTAAATAGATAGTCTGCAGCAGGCGCGGTCGCGGCGGCCATACCAGATCGAGAGAGTGTTTACATTGCGGCGCGGCGTACTGGTCCTTGTAGAATTTGAACGTCGCATTGCCTCTTATAAATCGTTGCAAATGGTCGCAGTTGAAGAGATGAAGAAGTGTAGGTATGTTTATTCCTCCTCTATGCGACGGTTTGCTCATAACCGAGACAAGTGCACGTTGCGAAGTGCGAGGGCAGGCCAGGCTTGTATATCGAGCTATTGCAGATCTTACGGGGCTGGATGTATGATCAATTGTGGAAATTGCTGTTTTCTGTTACAACAACTGAGAAATGCAGTTTGAATCGCGGTAATACTTGGAACAAAGCGATGGGGTTAGTGCCATGCCAGGCATGGCACTAAGGGTTACTGACATGCGCACTAAGGGTTAGTGCCATGCCAGGCATGGCACTAACCCCTCTGTGACGTCACATAAAAACACAAACAGAAAAATGAACTAACCCCCATATCCCAACATTACAGTAGGCTAACAGACAATGAAACACAACTTGTAAACAATAAAATAATAAACAAAAACAAATAAACACTGAGAACATTCCATTAATAAGATTACACCCAAAGTTTATCAAGTGTAAAATGGTGTTAGGTGTAAAACAGTAAAAAGAATTTTTTTCTTGAAATGAAGACTTACTACCCTGAGCTGAGTTAGTGCCTCACTCTGCAAGAACATTTGTAAATTAATGTACTTATTTACTAACTAACATGCACTACGGCTGAAATCAAAATTTAATTGCTTTATGGGGAATATAATTATTATGAAATAATTTAATACCTTGTTTATTGGGAAAAATGCAAGCTAAATTGGGAAAAAATTGCCAATTTTTAGGAGGGGAAAGGGCCGAAATTCGAACCCAAAATGGGCCTTCAAAAATCACTGCAGACCGTGACCCATTTAATTAGCTTGTCCTTTATTAAGTAAACACCAAGGTTCCCATAACTGTTACCTGGCGCTTGTCAGATATAGGGGGAAACAAAACACATTGAACACAGAACTTTCACCGCACTATAATCTGTATGCTATATAACTCTATTACAAAAACAAAACTTTGTATGAAATTTACACGGATTTATTTTCCACGATTCAGAAATCGTCGCGAACAAAGTGGAAATTAGATACACGCGGAAAAAACCTGATATACGATATACTAGACAAATTCCCAGCCTGTTAGTAATTCTTGGTTAGGTCAATTTTTTTTTAATTTTAATCCCTGGGAAAACATGTACATGCAGTGTAACAGATGTAGACTAAAGAATTTTACTTGTTACTTTGAAGTGTTGTTTACATATTGGGGAGACATTTTTTTGGACAAATGTTTGTAAATTTGCTAAACACAGACACTGAATATGACAGC
>NC_079170.1:32980214-33047714 GCF_947568905.1 Ostrea edulis
TTCAAATGTTTAAACACTATATGCCAAATTTGGCCCCACTCAGGAGTCAGAACCTTTACCCCAGAGAACATGACATTTATCATTTTGGTAGAGGCCTACCTCCTCCATACGCCTCTGCATTTAGTTTTTCTCACAAATGTGAGATTGTACAGCAGCAGTACTTTTTTTTAATTTATTTTTTTTTTTTTTTACACAAATTTGTCAATTTCTCCCCTACCCTTAGGTCATAGGGGTGTAGGAGTCTTAGAATTCACAAATAATGTATGTACCTCCTGTCCCAAAGGTGTTCCACACCAAATTTGAAAAGAATTGGAAGGGTACCCTATTGAGAAGTTAAAAATGTTCAATTGTTAACAGACATATAATCATAATAACCATCTTGAGCCCACCATGATACCAATACCCCTTACCCTGCGATTGTGAAGTTTATAATTTTTGGTAAAAAGCTACCTCCTCCTTCTAAATGCCCATTTAAAGTTAGTATATTTAAAGTTAGTATATTAAAGAAGATGTTATCTAAATCTTTTACACTTAATCGCTATATGCCAAGTTTGGCCCTGTTGTGGAGTCAGAACCTCTACCCCAGAGATCATGAAATTTACAATTTTGGTAGAGGGCTTCTGGCTCTACATTACCATGCATTTAATTTTCCTTCAGAGTTTAACTTCAACAAGAGACCCATGGGCCACATCGCTTACCTGAGTCACCTTGGTCCATATCAGAAGATGTTCCATATCTATTTGCATGTAAAACCGTAGTCCCTATTATGGCCCCAAACCTTCCCCTGGAGGCCATGGTTTTTGCAAACTTGAATCTACACTATGTCAGAAAGCTTTCATGTAAATGTGAACTTCTTTGGCCCAATGGTTCTTGAGAAGAAGATTTTTAAAGATTTTCCCTATATATTTGTATGTAAAACTTTGATCCCCTGTTGTGGCCCCATCCTACCCCAGGGGGGCATGATTTTAACAAACTTGAATCTGCACTATATCAGAAAGCTTTCATATAAATCTCAGCTTTTCTGGCTTAGTGGTTCTGGGATGAAGATTTTTAAAGATTGTTCCTATGTATTTGTATGTAAAACTTTGATCCCCTATTGTGGCCCCATCCGACCCCCGGGGGCCATGATCTTAACAACTTATAATCTGTACTATATCAGGAAGTTTTCATATAAACCTCAGCTTTTCTGGCTCAGTGGTTCTTGAGAAGAAGATTTTAAAAGATTTTTCCTATAAATTTGTATGTAAAACTTTGATGCCCCCCTTGAGGCCCCATACAATCTCCCGGGTCCATGATTTTAACAAACTTGAATCTGCACTATATCAAAACAAAAAAACAACAACAAAAACCCGAACCCCCCCCCCCCAAAAAAAAACCCCAAAAAAAACTTTGACCCCCTATTGTGGCCCCATCCGACCCCCGGGGGCCATGATTTTAACAATTTAGAATCTGCACTATATCAGGAAGCTTTCATATAAATCTCAGCTTTTCTGGCTCAGTGGTTCTTGGGGAAAAGATTTTTAAAGATTTTTCCTATATATGTGTATATAAAACTTTGACCCCCTATTGTGACCCCATCCGACCCCCGGGGGCCGTGATTTTAACAATTTAGAATCTGCATTATATAAGAAAGCTTTCATATAAATCTCAGCTTTTCTGGCTCAGTGGTTCTTGAGAAGAAGATTTTTAAAGATTTTCCCTATATATTTGTATGTAAAACTTTGATTCCCTATTGTAGCCCCATCCGACCCCCGGGGGCCATGAATTTAATAATTTAGAATCTGCATTATATAAAGAAGCTTTCATATAAATCTCAGCTTTTCTGGCTCAGTGGTTCTTGAGAAGAAGATTTTTAAAGATTTTTTCTATATATTTGTATGTAAAACTTTGATCCTCTATTGTGGCCCCATCCGACCCCCGGGGGCCATGATTTTAACAATTTAGAATCTGTACTATATCAGGAAGCTTTCATATAAATCTCAGCTTTTCTGGCTCAGTGGTTCTTGAGAAGAAGATTTTTAAAGATTTTTCCTATATATTTGTATGTAAAACTTTGATCCCCTATTGTGGCCCCATCCGACCCCCGGGGGCCATGATTTTAACAATTTAGAATCTGCATTATATAAGGAAGCTTTCATATAAATTTCATTTTTTCTGGCCCAGTGGTTCTTGAGAAGAATATTTTTTAATGACCCTACCCTATTTTTACCTTTTCTTGATTATCTCCCCTTGGAAGGTGGCCTGGCCCTTTATTTTAATAATTTAGAATTCTCTTTACCTAAGGATGTTTTGTGCCAACTTTGGTTGAAATTGGCCCAGTGGTTGTTGAGAAGAAGTTGAAAATGTGAAAAGTTTACAGACGGACAGACGGACGGACGGACGCCGGAATACAGGTGATCAGAAAAGCTCACTTGAGCTTTCAGCTCAGGTGAGCAAAAAATGGTATATCATGTTGGTCATAGCTTGAAGGACCAGAATTTAATTAAAGTCTAAACACATCTTAAATAATTTGATATTTGCCATTATAACGTATAACTGGGTCATGTGTTGTCTGACTTGTTTCATACCGTTCTTGGCACACTGATTTTGACTACGGATTACTCCGTTTACCTGATCAAGATAAAGGGCTCACGGAGGGTGTGACTGGTCGACAGGGGATGCTTACTCCTCCTAGGCATCTGATCCAACCCCTGGTATATCCAGGGGTCCCTGCTTTCCCAACCCTCTATTTTGTATTGCTTATAGGAATTATGAGATTGATCACTGTTTGTTACCTTCACCTTTCATAGAGAGTACCGAGAAAAATTCTTGTAAGTACATGAGACAACAATTCAGTAAAACAGTAATTTAGAAATATGCAAAATGTAGCACTTTAAACAATTCAACAAAAAGAAAAGAATAAGATGAAAATAATGAGATTTGTAACTTCACGAGACAAATTACCGAACAAACGTGACAAAGTGAACAAAAGTTTCTCAGGAAGAACTCCAGAGATTTTTTAAATGGTGTAAATATGTTGTTTAATCATACATTTATATTTATTTATTAGATAGGACACACACTTATTTATTACACATCTGATATAGCACAACAACTTTTTTTTAATTCTACAGTAGAAGATATAGGACATAGGTTTTTAAAAAAAGGAAATATGGAATGCACCCCCACCCCCCCCACCCCCAATAAATATTGACCGGTCTCTTAGACAAATATATCTTATTCGTTACAGTAACATGAATTATGATGTCTTTAGGAATAGATCTAGTATATATACAGTTTTTCTGATCAAGGCTAAATATTATGAGAAAATGTGGAGACCATGCCCTCTGCTCTGATTGATTAATTGTAGATATTGTTTGAAATTAATAACGTCCCTCTTAAGAATCCTTCCTCTCATATTTAGACATCACCATTGCTGGTGAAAGACTGCAAAATTTAGGGCTATACTCAGCGCTAACGGCCTTTGAGCAGGGGTGGATCTTTATCGTGCCACACCTGCTGTGACACGGGGTCTCGGTTTTAGCGGGTATTCTAACCCTAATCCAAACGGGTGGTGGTCTATACCTTCATCACTCAGTACTTTGATGTTTGGTACCATCCTTTAGCATCAAACATTGTTTGAAGAAGTTGGTTTCTAAGAAAGTTGAAGGCAAGAAGATGTTTTTTGTTTATACCTAAATGCTGAGGTGCGAGTACTTTCCATAGGGGTCCGGGCTAGAATAGATCCTCAGTACCCCTTGCTTGTCCTAAGAGGTGACTAAATGGAGCGGTCCTTCGGACGAGACCGCAAAAACCGAGGCCCCATGTCACAGCAGGTGTGGCACGATCAAGATCTCTCCCTACTCAAAGGCCAGATATAAGCGCCGAGCATAGGCCTAAATTTGCTGCCCTTCACCGGCAATGGTGGCGTCTCCATATGAATGAAAAAAATAAACAATATTCAATCAATCAATATAGATAGGCGGATCCAGGAATTTGTAAAAAAGGGGGGGGGGGGTTCTAGCACTTGATCTTTTACATACTTTTCACAACCTCCACGCTACCCCATTCTCCCATTTGCTGGTGTACATAACATCGATCTTTGGCTTTATTGAGCGACTTATTGACAGAAATTCAGGTGCCTGTGATAGCATCTTAGGGAAATTGTAAGACAGTTTTTTTTCTACATGAAAATGCTTAGCGTATATACTACTTGTTTCCAAAGTTCTAGTAATTCTAATCTCCATACTCAGACCTTATTTTAGCAATGAAGTGAGAGAGAGAGAGAGAGACAGAGAGACAGACAGACAGACAAGCTGATTTAAGGGTTACTCCCAATAGGTCGGGAGTAAATGGTGCAAAATCCTGCATTCTGAGCATTTCCTGGCTCTTCTTTCTAACTTTCAAATTGTCTACTTATTAAACAAACTTTCATGTTACATATACGTTTGAAGAATTCTTAAGTGATACTTGTATTTGACGAAAATATCGTGTATATATATATATATATAGATAGATAGATAGATAGATAGATAGATAGATAGATAGATAGATAGATATATAGATATGTTGTCTTATTCATCCTAGAATTAATGATATACTGGTGTTGATAAATTTGAGTGATGTAAGTATCCACCTTTTCATATCATTTTGACTCTAAGACTCGTTAAAGTTGATTAACTCTTAAACCTTTTGGTCCTCTAAAAAAAAAAAGGGGGGGGGGGGGGTTCGGAATCCTCCCTCCTCGGGATCCGCCCTTGAATTATAGTACCATATTTTATGCATACAATTCGGTAAGATATATATTATGAAAAATTCTGATTGATGTGCAGTAAGTGTAAAGATAACTCTATATATATATATAGATTTGGGGTGTTGCTAAAACGGGGAATTGAAAACGGAATGGAAAATATTTAATGTAATAATATTAGGAGGAGGTTAGCATTTTGTAAAATAAAAGGGCTTATGTTCAAGGGAAGCAGAAATTACAAAGAGAACTGGAAGAAATACTCCAAAATACCGTTTGATGTACGTCATACAAATACACATAACTGAAACGTATTTTTGCTCAAAGGCGAATCCAACGCTTGCGACCCCCCCCCCCTTTCCCCTCGTTCTCCCCAGACCTCCTACCTGTGAGACTGTAACCCTCCGTTCTGAAATATCTGGATCCGAAAGTAATTGCACATGGTATAATCTAATTAACTTCATCAAACGGGAGGCGAATTTCATTTATATGGTAACTTTTACAGTGGCCTGGGATTACCATTTTAATTACTGTTTCGTTTCGGTAGGTTTGGTTTCGTTTTGGTGGGTTTCGTTTCGATTTGTTTTCGCATTTTACAGGTATCCATGTATTATTGATAGATAAAACGATACCGATATGGATACATATTCACATGTAGATTTGACGATCAAAACAGGCGTTGTTCTTCTCAAGTAGGCTTTAAAAATATATATGTTAATTCCGTTTTGTAAGATATCTGGTCAGCTAATAAAGGAGCACATTTTGTGTTCATGAGATCCCTAATCACTATATTGTACAAATATATTGTAAAACTCCAGCATCTTTTTTATTTCAACTTCAAGGTATTTGTGTGTTGAATCATAATGATTTTTAACATAACAAATTAAAGTAGTTTTTAAACAACTGATCACAAGATATGAATGTTTTCGAATTCTATTACTAAATTTGTCTATTAGTCTTTAAATTAGGGATAACAATCAGTTACAGAGTTGCCAACTAATCGGTTACAGCTTTGCCAACAATCGGTTACAGAATTGCCAACAATCGGTTACAGAGTTGCCAACTAATCGGTTACAGAATTGCCAACAATCGGTTACAGAATTGCCAATAATCGGTTACAGATTTGCCAAGAATCGGATACAAAATTGTTAAACGCGGTGATTTATCAAGTTCACGCGCGACATTGTCACCATCAGCAATATAAGTTGATCAACAACCGCTGAGGAAAGACGACATTGTAAAGTAGGAATGTAACATAATATCGACCACTGCAAGCCTCTGTTTGTTCAGTAAGTCCTTGCCATTCTCATTTGAAATATGCAAGTCCAAATGTGCGATGTTGGAGATTTGTTCATTGACGATGAATTACCGGGGGTGGGGGTGGGGGTGGGGTAAGATACGCCTTGAAATTGACCTTACAATGTCATAACCACAACTCACTAGTGATCTCGTTATTATTCACGCATGTAAACAGTAACGAACATGTGCCACATCATTCCCATATTCACCTGTTTTCTTCCAATATATTCCGATCACTGAATATTAATGTACACTGTAACAACCGTTCAGGAAATAAATCTTGAAATAAAAACTACCCATGAATAACAAATTCTCATACATACATTGTATTTTTGGTCGACTAACCGATCACAGAATTTGTATAACCGATTACAGAATGTGTTTAACCGATTACAGAATTTGCTTAACCGATTACAGAATTTGTTTTACCGATTACCATCTTCCCGACCGATTAATCGGTTAACCGGTTAAAGCTGAAATTCATCGCAAGAAAATGTAGAACTTTGTATTATGTGTTGGGCAGTTGTACGTTTTGACGGTGTTGCATTCAGAAGATTTGCGGTTTCAAATTAATGCTTGGCCTTTGGTATTTTTGAGAAGAAAAAAAAACAAAACAAATCTTCTAGGATTTGTAAAATTGTGGAACAGAATGTGTGACGTTTATCCTTCAGTTTATATATTCCTGGAGGGGGGGGGGGGGGGGGGTAGGGGCTTGGAAGAAAATTTACTGGATCCTGCAATATATCTATATGTGTACATATGGTTTTTGTGAAGTTTTGAAATCCAGTGTGAAGTCAAGTTCTAAAATGTAGTTATTATTTTGAGTTTTACAAACGAAGGCAGTGTCATGCAGCTGGGACCAAAACATATTCTTCATGGAATCTATGTATTTAGGTGTGAACAGCAAACTGACAGGTTTTCTATCGTCCACTGAGAGGGACATGGACAAATTTTATTTTTCCATTTTAATTGTTTACAATTCTTACCTAACGTATTCACAATGGTCAACCAAAATTTGAATTTCAGTTTTTGAGTTACAAGTGAGATAGAGCATTCGCAATTCTTTGTTATGTAAACAAGGCTCGTGCCATGTTTTTGTTTACAGATAGACTTCGTAATATAGAAAATAGCATGTTAAAACTAAATGAGATGTGTCAAACACTAGAAACTATTTAATTGTGTTCAGAATGAACTTGTAATTTGAAACAATCTACTTATAAAGGAAGAGTTTACTAGTATATTTGACCTACTTAAAGAAAACCACGACACATGCAGCCTTGTTTGCATAACAAAGAATTGTTTTGTTTTCAACATATTTTATTGATGAAATCAAAAGGATTGGGAACAAGTTCTAACAACTTACATGTCCCTCTCCTAAAATATTATAATATGTCATGCAATTTAAGGTAATAATTAACTGGTAAAATGTACAATGATTAAACGAATCTACAAGTTTCTTCTATTTTATGAACAACTAAAAAAATATTATATTAGTTTGCAGAGGCAAATTGAAATCACCGCATAATAACAATTTTGTATCAATATTAACCAAGTCAAGCATGAAAAGGCGATTAAAAAGATTATCTCTAGCTCTGGAGTAATTTTTACAAGCAAAAAAGAGATGATATACATCTTCATTAATAAAACGGAGAATTTCAGTGGCGTAGCTACACAGTAGCACTGTATGCACGTGCTTACGAATATTTTCCTTAAATTTTTATTACATATTACGAAAAATGTCCTCAGCTTCTAAGGGGCAGTAGCCTCCCCCCCCCCCCCCCTCCCCGACCCCTGCTTACAAATATTTAAAACCTAGCTATGCCACTGGATCTGTAATTCGTTTATAAAGATCATAATCAAGTATATAGTTGTATCTTAGCTTTGAATGAATAATGTTGATATATCGTTTTCCAAAAGAGTAGTATGATGGTGGTCTTGTAATGTCTGTTATTATATTTTTGCGGAATGTATTGATTGAGATGGCTTCTCTGGCTTCTACATTTAATAAATTCCACTGTTTTACAGAGTCAGGTACAAATGATTTTTTGAATAACTCTAATCTGTATTTTGGAATATAAAATTGATCTTTGTTTCTAGTATTATAAATGGATATATTTTCTTGGAATAATTTCATCTAAATAATCAGGGGTGCTACCATTGCAAATTTTAAACATAACGTCTACTTTGTAAAGCTTCCCTGCCTGTTTCTAGATATAAAGTGATTCTCTAGATGTAAAAATAGGAGGACCAATAACAATTCTAGTTGCACATAATTGTACACATTTTCAAGCTTATCAGTATCGTGAACAGAACAGCCATCCGAAACAATTGAAACATATTCAAGAGTAGGTCCAATAAATGCAATGTACAATTTTGACAGTTTTTTTTTTTTTTTTTTACCAATTTTGAACTTAAGCTTTTTTAAAAGCCCCAATTTTTAAAAAGATTTATCAACTATGGAATCAATGTATAAAGACCAACTGAGGTCATGTGACAATAATAAGCCTAAATGAGATGGACTGGAACACACTGCAGTCTATCACCTTGAAAAAATAATTTCGGTAAAACAGAGTTATCTTTTTTCGAAAAATAAACATGCAGCTTTAGTCTTGGATGGATTGAATTTGAGTAGCCACTTATTTGACCATTTTTTTAATATATGTAAATCATAATTAAGCTTATATTCAATTTCTAGCATATTATATGAGGACTGCTGGAGTTGTCATCAGCAAATAATCTACACATTGATAGCATATTCACAGCAACCTCATTAACATAAATCAAAAATAAAGTAAAGGTCCTAAAACAGAACCTTGGGGCACACCAACAAATATATCAAATTTTGACGATAAAGGGTCCTTATACATTACTTTTTGTGATCTGTGATATAAGTAACTTCTAAACAAATGTAAAAGACTACCAGATAAACCATAAGTCTGTAATTTAAAAATGATACCATTATGCCATACTCTATTAAATGCGTTTGATAGGTCACAAAATATCATACAACATGATTTTCCTTTGAAAAATACTATGAAAAGTTTCTAATAATTGATAAACTGTAGAATGTCCAGCTTGATATCGATAAAATAGAACACTACTATGAAAATAATTATATACATGTTTGAAAATAATTCTCTCCAAAATTTTGCTAACACATGATAATAGCGAGACAGGTCTATAATTAGATACTATTCCTTCTTAAAAAGAGGAATGACGTGAGCCATTTTCCAAAAAGATGGGGAAAATATTTTCTGACAATGATCTGTTGAATAACATATTAAGTGGTTCGACAATGGTGGGTTTTGTTGATTTAAACATCAAATTGATGAAAAATATGCATTCAATGCTTCTATTTTATCAGAATCAGAATATACTAACTTGTTATCGCCGTTGCTATCATTTATTTGTATTAAAGGTATTTTATTCAATGATTTGATATTAAACGAGTCTTTCATCAACTTCCTATATAACTTATAATTATTATTGTCTTTACTAGAATCGTCTAAGTAGGGTTTTATATTGTCATAATAATTTGTTATCGCGTGTTTTTTCATATTGTTAACCGAATTCCGAACTTTTCTATAAGCGGACCAGTCAGAGTCGTTTTTTGAATTTAATAATGCTTTATTGCGAAGTCGATCTCTAATTGTGAGCTCTGTATCTCCCATGTACCTCGACAACTGACATTAAATCTTTTTCTGAGCATTAGAAATACCTTAGTTAAGCATTCTAAACATGAAATAATATAAATTTTAGAAATTTTAACTGAAATCGTGTCCAATGTTTCATTATCACATGCATACATGGCGTATATGTTTCTCAATATGATTCAATTCGCGTGAGCATGTTCTGTGTATGATTAATTTTCTAAATCGGGACAAGCTAATGAAAAATGGTATGGAGCACGTCAGACAGCATTCGACCTTACGACAGGCTGCATTTGCAAAGATCATCAGAGCGAAATACTGAGGCTTCAGACGAGACTGTATTTAGGCCTACATCTACTATTGCTACACCTATGTGTATATGACCCCTGGGTCGAGGCCTCTGTTGGTGGACTGTTAGTCCCCGAGGGTCTCTACAGCCCTGTAGCTAAGTACTTCGTTACTAGCTTGAAAATACGAATGTATATTTAATTGCTGTTATAAAATTTAGAAATTCATTTCAAACATAAGGATTATCTCCCTCATGCATAGCTCTTATCCTTAGACGAATTTGACTTCACTTTTTTTTTTTGGCACGCTGTTTTTGGCTATATTAGCTCTAAAACTTCATTGTTATTTAGGATTTCAAACATGTCGGCTGAGCATCACTGAAGAGACATTATTTGTCGAAATGCGCATCTGGTGCACCCGAATTGGTACCGTATAAGTATTACATGAGAGAGAGAGAGAGAGAGAGAGAGAGAGAGAGAATTTTATCTATAGTAGATCATGTAGATATCCACATACGAATTATGGATCTCTTTAAAAGAGTTGATGCGAGCATTAATATTTATCATACAAATTCATTGTAAATCATTAAAGATATCTTCAGAGATAACCAAACCCCACTGAGATTTAAAAAAAAAAAAATGCAAGCATTTGATGTCTTAATTCATTTGGGTTAATTTGGCGCTCCATACAGTTGCGACAGGCTTACTCGGTGGTTAGTGATCGCTTCGTGACTGGGAAATGTTTAACCAAAGAAGCACCCCCGTAACCTTTTCGCTATGTTAATGCATAGCTCATGGCTTAGTCAATCAAGTGAATTTTATTGACTTTATTGATAAAATTTCAAATTCCTGTGCCTCTTCTTGGTACGCTGCTATGTCGATGGCATAAAGAAGATAACTAGTTTCTCGTTTGTTATTTGCGATCGTTAATGCTGATTTATCTGTCACAAACTTAATTCTACCGGCAACGCGTTAGCAAACTGTCTTAATCCAGTAACAAACCTCTTAGTCCTCTGTCAAATTAAAAATTTGCCGCGCATTTGAAGTCTAGTTTTCATATTTTGTTGCGCATGCGGAAGCGGATGTCTTTGTCCCGCAATTTTCAACATGGCGTCAGATGAAGAAACGGTGTACTGTTTATGTCGAAAACCTTACGATGAAAACGAGTTTATGATTGAATGCGATGTTTGCAAGGACTGGTTTCACGGAAGGTAAAGTAATTCCGTCTAATTACACACAAAATGAACTCTAAGGTCGCAACAACGAAGGCTGATCTGCTGACAAAAGTTTGACAAGTTGATGTCAACAAGTAAAAAAGTTCTGTTGATCATTTACTGATGATTTAACAGAGATACTGAGAGCTTCGTTATATGCTGTTTCTGTTTGTTGTGAATAAGTAAGCAGCATTACCCTAGTATCTTGTCAAGACAGATCTGTATTCATAGTTTTATGAAGGTCGATTCCTATGAAATATTCAGGAATACTATCGGCTACCAGAGAGACCAAGAGTGAAATAATTCTTTGGACATTGCACTTAATAGCTGCCATAATGTAGCCCTCCCCGATTTTTTTTATTCTGACGTTTTCGGGAGAGGGCTAACATTCCAGAGTATGTCATAGGATCATAATGGTGCAAAATATTTTTATGAATAACCTGACTAATTAACAGGACCTGGTTGGGAACACTTCCCCTGTAGCGAGATATTCTCGCTAAAATGCGATTATCCCTCTATAGCGAGATAGTAAACATTACCATAAACAGGTGTTTTGGCGTCTTTATTGAAAATAATGGCAAATCCCGTGCAATGCCGAATAAGTGTAACACATACTTAACATGATCATGATGATGCAAATTATTTCTATGAAATTGACAACATAGTCAAGAAATTGCATGTACCAAAGTTGCTGCATAAGAGGGAAGCAGTCTGAAATCCAATACGCATCATGAGTGTTTTTGCTTTGATTGATATATTTGCGGAAGTATCAGACATTTTAGCACTTTTTCTTCTTTTTATGTGAAACAGGGCTCTTAATTAACATATGACTGGTTAAAAGTCTGGCGGACTGACATACATTTGTTTTAGTCAGTCCGATGAGACTGGTTAATTTTCTAATGCATCATTTTGGAAAATATACATATGAAATTTTATACACACATTTGGCATGCTTCGATCTGTAGATATCAGACAAATCTTATTTGTACAGAGTTCTTGAAATTTCTTTTGAAGTGTCAGACATTGGTCCGATACTGTTAGAAATAGTGTCAGCCCAAACAAAATTTTGTCAGTCCAGAAAAAAATGCATTGCTTTTGAGGTTTTTATAAATTTTATTTATAATCAACTACATGTGTTATTGTATTCAATCTCCATCTCAGCTATACGTTCATAAATTCTCCTTGCATACCCTTTCACATCTTCCTCACACTCTGAATCTTCTTCAATTCACCGAGTCACGTTTTTGCTCCATTTCTCTCTCACCCTCCACTTTTCTCTCTATCCTGTCTATTCCTCTCAACTTCTTTCTCATCTTCCTCTGCAATCGTTTAAATTACTCTCTCTCACTTTGGCCCAGGTGTAGTTGGTCTCGCGACTTTGAGCAGATGGTGTCACCTAGTAATAGGTAAAACCGCATCAAACAAAAGTCATTGTCTCCCAGATTCCCGGTTTCTTTTCTCCTTGTAGTTCTCACAACAGATTCTTCACGTTTACGTTTCAATGTCTTGTCGGATTTATCATCGGTTTGAAAATTCATGGGCCACATGGCCGCCATTTTTCCCGGTAAAAAATGGACTTCGATCCCGATCTTTTATCGGCCATCAGGACCGACAATTAAATAATTTGTGTCGGACATTTACTACTTTTATCGGATAATCCGACATTATCGACACTTTTCAAGAACTCTGTTTGTATCAAATATAAATCCCACATTTAAGTGTTACAATATTGTTTGAGGCATATTGAGTTAAATTTTATTTTAGTAACATTAACAAAATATGTTTAATTATTTCTGGAAAACTCTGTTGGACTGGTAAATTTTTCTGCGGACTGGTTGAAATTATACCCCATCAGTCTGGCTGGATTGGTGACTTAAAAAGTTAGCTTCAAGCCCTGTGAAACATAAAGAGATGTACTCCACGGGTGTTTTTCTCAGTTGTACGAAATATATTTACTCTCGCTAGAGAGGGGTAATCACGTTTTAGCGAGAATATCTTGCTAATGGGGAAGTGTTTCCAACCTGATTAAGCTCTGGAACGTGTATAATTTGCTTCTAATTTGATGTTGTTTACACCAAAAAGAGTACCAACTTTGCTCCTGGGCATGTCTAATAAAGGTGTTTATCATTAAATATCATACAATATGTACAACATGCAAAATTCGTCTTCCCTGCCATGCTTGTTATCGCTGTTAAAACCGAAAAACCTGAACGACAGTCAGCCCGAAAATGTAGTTATTCGAGCCATTCCGACAAAGAAAGGAAAATCACATGGTGGCAGAATTTTTTTTTCATCTTGCTGTTTGTTTTTTAACTTGAAATCAAATATAAACCTTTTTTTTTGATACAGACGAAATAGCTTTCTCCTCTGTACATCCTTATATGGGCATATGGAAATAACTTGACACCCAAATATTGCACACAATATGAATCGAGAGATTGGAATATACTGAAATTGTTAAAAATGGTGGAATAGAGTCCCACAAATCCTAAGTTGCACATTGTAAATTTATATACAGTGAAACTTCTCCAAACCGGTCCCTCAGAAACCGGTTCTCCCTGAATATCGGCCGATTTTCAAAGTCCCGGCAGAAATCTTAACATTTTCTTACAAAGAAAGTCTTACAAAACCGGCGACCCCTGAAAACCGGACATCAGCCACTTTTTAAAGTACATTTGTTAACAAACATGTGTAATTTACCCTTAACATTCCAGCCACTTTTTGAAGACTAGAAAATTTTGGCCAGAGGTTGATCAAGATTGTCCAGGTGTGCAAATTGACTGACCAACTGGCCAGGTGGGAAATTATCAACCGGAGATGTTAATTGACACTTAGCTAATTCAAGAGACCCTTCCAAATTCAGTACAAAATGTAAAAAACAGCTTGGAACATATTGAATGAATGCAGTATCAAACACCATATTGTTTCACCATACTATCGTATGGATATAAGCTGTAGTTAATAAAGAACAAACCCATGACTGTTAATGATAATTATTAAAAGATAGATTAACTTTCTTGGTTTCCATAGACTTAAAAGTCCAAAGAAATATTCAAATTACAATTTCATATTTACTACTGTACGTTTTAAAAACGTCAAAACAAAATTGTTAATGACATATAAGCGATGAATGTAAACAGGTTTTAGGTAAGATGAATTCCAATAATAGGCCTCTGTGTTTTCTTTATCCTGTTATCGATTTTCAGTTTAAAATTAGGATGATCCCAGCGAGAATATTTCTTGTAATTCATAATTTCCTTTAGGTACAAGCGGACTAATTTAATCTCCACCGATAATTGATCACAGATCACCAGACCAAAATGAACAGTACCTACTTTGTGAATATTGATAAAAAATGTCTATAATTGCTAAATTCTCAGTATACCGGCCATCCCTCTAAACCGGCCGTTTTTTTTCTGGTCCGAAAGCTGGCCGGTGTAGAGAAGTTTCACTGTATATGGGCTAAGAAACTGGTTAAAATTAACTTTTTCCACCACAGGCTAATTTTAGCCTTTGGGTAAAAAATCTACAGGCTAAAATGAAAACCTACAAGCTAAAATAAAAAGAATGAAGCAGTGCTCTTTTTTTCATGTTTTTTTTTAATTAATGATTTTTCACATCATTACTGAGCCTAATAATTTTTTCAAAGCGAATTGCGGAGTCATGGTTTATAAGCAGCACAATCACGAGTCCCATGAACTTTTTTGATAATTGTCATAGTGGTAAGCAATGCACTCGTGTCATCACTACAACCAGACCTCAATATGACAATAAATTAATGTAGATAGGACATTCTGATAAAAATTGATTACCAGAAGACTTGGTAAAACATAGACTCTGGTTTGTTTTTAAATAAATGAATAACAAAAACCTCATTTAATCACCCCTATAAGTGAACAAGACTCGTGTCACATGTCTATATTTTCATCATAATGCATAATGCGATGTCCGACCTCTAAAGCATTTGTTTGAATCCGAGTTTCTTGAAAAATCATGAAAGAAAAATCTGGATAGAAATGATTGTTGAAATTGGTCGTTCATGTAAGCGTTTGTATGATTCTGAGTGCAGGTTTAAGAAAAGTGAATAGTGCATCATTGTAGAAAACAGATACGATACGATCATGGTTTGTAAATCACCACTCGCTAAGATTTTCAAGTGTCCACTATTCTTACTTACAATTTTTCAAATGTACTCGCATTTTGTTTGTGAGTATTGCTCGTTAATTTCGAGCCCTGAAGAAACATAGAATATCATTTTATTTGCGTAAAGAAAGCTGGCAAATGTTTATGTTAAAAAATGTTGCGGGAGTGAATGACCCCTGCATTAGCACCATTACGGAGTAGGGGTGAAACGATCCAGAACCTTTTCGATTCGATTTTCGATACTTCAGTCTCAAATCGATAATTTTCGATTCAATACAATAGCATGCACCAAATTCTTTATCATGTTAAGATTTTTTTTAATGTTTCGTTTTTTTTTTTTTATTGCTCACTGTAAATAAATTCTACATAATGCAAAACCGTTTAACATAGAGCAACACTCTTATCACTTGTCCTAAAGCCGAAATGTTGCCATACCCAGGATTTAAACATTGGGGGTGCATTTTTCAACTTGACTGCATCCATTTTGATACAGCAAAGTTTACTTGTATGTTGATTGGGCAATTTTCAATTCCATTGGCTAATCAGAAACCGTGTTATCAAGAGTAATGTGTGCTATGATTTTAGAACCGTATCGAACCAAAACAGACCCCGAATAAATCGAACATCGAATCGAGACCACTACATTGCGATTTGGTCGCATCGCGATGCATCGTTTCACCCCTATTGCGGAGATCCTAAGGAGAAGAAGCTGTCCTCTCTCTTCCCCCACCCCAACGCTCAGTTTGGATCTTTGAAAATTCATTTAGGATGGTAGCTGTAAGGGTTCTTTATCATGCCAAATGTCTAGGGTGACCTGCCTGTTTAAGGTCATACCCAAAAGGCCTGTGACTTCTACTGTCATGACTTCTACCGTCAGGTGCTCGAGGAAGAAGCAGTCACTACTCGTGTGTGTTTATTGAAACATCTTATGTTTGGCGCAGTGTTTTGGGTCAAGAAACTAGGTCTCCCACATTCAAAGTGAATGCCTTCATCACTAGGCGGCTGTGACCAATATCAAAGTATGTGAAATCATATGAAATGAATTTGCTTTATGTGGAACTTGGGGGATTTATGAAGGTTGTTTTTACTACCGATATACACATGGTTTGGGGTACTTTTCCCGTACTGACAAAAAAATTAATATTTTTCATCCCACAGGTAATAATTACCCCCCAATTGCATGTAGAAACTAAGCAGAAAAGATTGTATGAGAATTTTAACAAAAACCATTTTCGCATATATCTTCTAATAATCTTAAGTCATTTTCTATAATAATTAAAGTCAACCTGTTTTGATTTATATTGTAATCTGCGGATAGATTTTAATAGTAGGGAGGCTGGCAGCGAATAAATGCTTTGTTTCATTCTTTGAACTTTTGTGATAATTTCAATTTGGTTGTTTTTTTTTTGTTTGTTGGTATTAATATTAATTTTTTATCAATCAGAACAAGATGGTAATTTAAAAAAAAAAGAAGAGATTATATATATATATATATATATAGTCCCTGAAACGTTCTTCTTTCCCACTTAAACGGTGAACGCACGGTAAGCGAACGGTGAACGAACGTAGAGTGACCGGTCAACGCAATTTGGTAAGCGAAACCAGAGCGCAAAGTGAACGGTGGAGAAACGCTGAGCGCACACTGAACGCAAAATGATCTATTTACTCGGAATGTTTCGGATTTTACCCTGGGATTTTACTTATTTCATAATCAAGTAATAAAATACATGTATATTTCATCATTTAATAAAAAAAATGTGATATACAGGTGACTTGTGTAGATCTCTGTCCTGTGATGTACAGGTGACTTGTGTAGATCTCTGTCCTGTGATGTACAGGTGACTTGTGTAGATCTCTGTCCTGTGATATACAGGAGACTTGTTTAGATCTCTGTCCTGTGATATACAGGTGACTTGTGTAGATCTCTGTCCTGTGATATACAGGTGACTTGTGTAGATCTCTGTCCTGTGATGTACAGGTGACTTGTGTAGATCTCTGTCCTGTGATATACAGGTGACTTGTGTAGATCTCTGTCCTGTGATGTACAGGAGACTTGTGTAGATCTCTGTCCTGTGATATACAGGTGACTTGTGTAGATCTCTGTCCTGTGATATACAGGTGACTTGTGTAGATCTCTGTCCTGTGATATACAGGTGACTTGTGTAGATCTCTGTCCTGTGATATACAGGTGACTTGTGTAGATCTCTGTCCTGTGATATACAGGTGACTTGTTTAGATCTCTGTCCTGTGATATATAGGTGACTTGTCTAGATCTCTGTCCTGTGATGTACAGGTGACTTGTGTAGATCTCTGTCCTGTGATATACAAGTGACTTGTGTACCGTATATACTCGCCTATAAGTCGGTTTTTTGGGAGTTCATTTTTGGTCCAAAACTCTATGTCCGACTTATAGGCGCGTCCTAAGAAGATTGGTATTTTTCTGGGCGGCGTAATGTAGTGTTTTTTTAACAACTCCGACGATTATCATAGACTACCACACAAATGATTATTGTTCACAAATATCTACACGTATTGTTTATGTATTTTAAAATCATGTATAAAGTACAAGTATTTACATATTTTTATCTAGTTTAAAATTATTTACATACCCGTAACTAATACTTTCAATTCAATTTCAATTCGTTTATCGGTAAAATTGAATTGCGAACCCGATTTAATATTGAAATATTCATATGTATGCTGGCTGACGGCACGTCTTTTTACCACAAGGAACCACAAGGATACCACAGGGTAGCACAAGGAACCACAAGGATACCACAGGGTACCTCAAGGGACACCAGTGTCACCTTAAGATACCCCATGGAACCCTAATGACACCCAAGGCACCCCTTACAACCTTATTGACACCCCAAGTAACTCCATTAACACCACATGGTACCACAAGGAACCCTATTAACACCCCAAATGACATCCTAATGTGACCTAATGACACACCAAAGTATCCTATTGATACTGCAGTGTATGTAAAGTATCTTCATGCAGTGTATGTGAGAGTCACTGGACCATATTGTTCATTTAACAGTGAAATGGGGGATCCTGTAGGTGAAAAAATTCTGGATTCAGGACCACATGTATTATAAATTAAGTTCAAAAGATTAGTGGAGGTTTCAAATGATCTAAGCATCCACAGATTCCTTTAATTTAACCAATTTAGAAGTGTTGCATGATTAATTCATTCCTAAGACCACATTGCTATGATCATAATTTTAACCCGAATTTCCTCCATTTCCCATATCTTGTCAATACATATAGAAGCCAATGCATAGATGCAAATTATAGCATATTAGATTAGAATTATTTCTATCATTCAATGGACTATAAAAAATTAACTATTATGAGTTATTTCCTACATTCAGACTTACATTTTAACCGAAGAAAAAAACTTTAAATTAAACTGTTTGCTTAAGGGCTAGTGCCCCTCCCCCCCATATACCCTTTTTAAATTGTAAAGGTACTTATTGCCCAGATTCAGTGAAGGTGTGCTAATGACCATTTAAAAATGTCATTTCATACCTAATAATAAAGAGATATTTTCTATTTGTCAACTTTTGATGAAAGATATTAATTTTTAATCCCTAACATAATAATTTGGTACGATATTTGGATACAATATAGCAAATGTAGCACTCTAACCTAATTTGCAAAACAAATGATGACAGCATTCTGAATAAATTCTTAATAGCAAATCTATCATGAATAATTTGAACTTTTTGTAACAGTACTAGTGGGATAGTAAGAGGTACAATAGTTTATTTAAATAGCACTTATCTGGAAACTGCTTTTTAAATTGATAAAGTTTTTTTCATATTTTACATCTGGGATATGAATTAATGTAATAAATAATTGGCTAAGATTATATTTATCGAACAAAGATGTGACTTTCTATGCAAACTATCAGTTTGTAACACAATTTTTCTGAGAGTTCCTTGATACTTTTATGTTAGACAAACTTAACCTTCAATTTCAGGAAATGATGAAAATGTAACGTATCTACGATATCAATTAAATCCAAATCAAACACATAGGAGGGGAGCACCACTATGTTTTGTTTTTTTTTTTGTTTGGGGGGGGGGGGGACTGGCTTAATAAGTATAAATCAATCCTGTAAAGAAGCCATGGAAGGGCCAATCTAATAATTATATAATAAAACAAAATAAAGTGATTGATGAAGATATATTGCTAGAATAAAAACAAGAGGAAGATGATCAGGGAGCAACAAAGTACTTAATGCAGTTATAATCAGCAACAACCCAGTATAATTCTTTAATCTAATTTATCTATCATTAACATTATCACATTGATTGATCATCATAATGAATGACAAAGAGGTAAAACTCTTAAGGCAGAGTAAAATTTCAACAACTATGAACCTAGTTTGTTTGCTAAATTTCAAGAAGTAGGGAGGTTTCAAAGAATTGGTGCATTTTCACCAAATACAAACAATAAAGCCCTGGCTTATTTCAGACCCAGGCACCATGAATTTTTAATTTTAAGATGAAACACCTTTGCTTATTATACTTGACTGTGCATTTAGTTCGTTTGTCAAAAACCGACTAGAGAGAAGAAGATTCTAAAAGATTGAATTAATGCATTTTAAATATAGAATTAATAGAGCCCCACCCTTCTTTGGAACTCCTGACCCAGGGGCCACGAACTTCACAATTTAGAAAGAGGCTCCTTTGCTCATCATAATATAACACTAAGTTTGTCGGCTAAATACCAAGGAGCAGAGAATACTTTTAAAGAATTAATGTATTTTCAATATATTAATGGAGCCCCACCCTAACTTCAGAACCCCTGACCCAAGGGGTTTGGACCATGAATATCACAATTTTGGAAGAAGCACCCTTGCTCATCATAATCATGCACTTTGTTCATCTGCTAAATTTAATGAAGGAGAGCAGGTTTTTAAAGAATTTATGCACTTTCACTATATGGTCAATAGAGTCCCAGTCCCTAACTCCAGAAACCCTGATCCTTAGGCCATAAATTTCATAACTTCGATGGAAAGCTCTATGCTCTTTACAATCAAGCCAACATCTTTACTGTTTGATTTCCAGGAGTATGGGAAAATATTTTCAAAGTTTACTTCAATTTCTTTTGAAGTCCCACCCCTCAGGCCCCAGGAGACAGAGATCCTGAAATTCACAATTTTTGTGTCACTTCACCAATAGATGATAATATGGGTAATTCAAAACCAAAATTGTTTGAAACTGATTAAGCAGTTCTGGAGAAAAAGTTGAGAAAGTTAAAAAAATTATGACACAAACTTAAGACACAAAGCTGGACAAAACAGATAGAAATAGGTCACCTGAGTGACTCAGATGACCTAAAAATGCATATAAGCCATATCTAGATTCATTAAGATTGAATGGGATGTCAATGATGTATCCTTGTGGTTCCTTGTGGTAAAAAGACACATTCTTGACTCTTAAAAACTCTATTGTTGATACAATGAATTATACCAGAATCCCACAATAACAGTTTTTGCAAGGTGCCTGCCACTAAGTAAACACGTCAGGTACTGGTCATTAGGAGACCATAATTGCTTAGGTAATCAAGGGATCATGGTCCATAATAGATCAAGGGATGCATTTAAACTCCAAACAGATATGGCTTGGATATTGAGCACCTCATAATTATTGATTTCTCAAAATATTTTTTGAAACATAGGTAAAAACACTAGAGCATTGACTTGAAATTGTCAACCTATAAGCGGGTCAATGACAAATTCCTACAAAATAACCTTAAAAAATACAACCGACTTATAGGCGAGTATATACGGTAGATCTCTGTCCTGTGATGTACAGGTGACTTGTGTAGATCTCTGTCCTGTGATATACAGGTGACTTGTCTAGAGCTCTGTCCTGTGATGTACAGGTGACTTGTGTAGATCTCTGTCCTGTGATATACAGGAGACTTGTTTAGATCTCTGTCCTGTGATGTACAGGTGACTTGTGTAGATCTCTGTTCTGTGATATACAGGTAACTTGTTTAGATCTCTGTCCTGTGATATACAGGCATCGTCGGTTACCCACGGGTGCTTCTATTCGATTATCTCCATCATCACACATTGAGGGAGCGTGAGTGGACTCAAAACCGTGGTTTGTGACGATGATATACAGGTGACTTGTGTAGATCTCTGTCCTGTGATGTACAGGTGACTTGTGTAGATCTCTGTCCTGTGATATACAGGTGACTTGTCTAGAGCTCTGTCCTGTGATATACAGGTGACTTGTCTAGAGCTCTGTCCTGTGATATACAGGTGACTTGTCTAGAGCTCTGTCCTGTGATATACAGGTGACTTGTGTAGATCTCTGTCCTGTGATATACAGGTGACTTGTGTAGATCTCTGTCCTGTGATATACAGGTGACTTGTGTAGATCTCTGTCCTGTGATATACAGGAGACTTGTCTAGAGCTCTGTCCTGTGATATACAGGTGACTTGTGTAGATCTCTGTCCTGTGATGTACAGGTGACTTGTGTAGATCTCTGTCCTGTGATATACAGGAGACTTGTCTAGAGCTCTGTCCTGTGATATACAGGTGACTTGTGTAGATCTCTGTCCTGTGATGTACAGGAGACTTGTGTAGATCTCTGTCCTGTGATATACAGGTGACTTGTTTAGATCTCTGTCCTGTGATATACAGGTGACTTGTGTAGATCTCTGTCCTGTGATATACAGGTGACTTGTGTAGATCTCTGTCCTGTGATATACAGGTGACTTGTGTAGATCTCTGTCCTGTGATATACAGGTGACTTGTGTAGATCTCTGTCCTGTGATATACAGGTGACTTGTGTAGATCTCTGTCCTGTGATATATAGGTGACTTGTCTAGAGCTCTGTCCTGTGATGTACAGGGTGTCCGTGTCATAGTTAGACTCAGTTCCTGTACGTGAGTCTTTTTGTCTTTTCAGTTGTGTCGGCGTACAAGAATACCAAGCCTCGGACATTGAGATCTATCATTGCCCTAATTGTCAACTGACGCATGGACCGCTAGTGTGTAAGTACTCATTGACTATCAAGTACTAACTGTCAACTGACACAGGGAAACTATTGTGTAAGTACTGTCAACTGACGCATGGACCGTTAGTCACTAGTGTGTAAGTACTCATTGACTATCAACTGACACAGGGACCTAGTGTGTAAGTACTAACTGTCAACTGACACAGACCACTAGTGTGTAAGTACTAACTGTCAACTGACACAGGGAAACTAGTGTGTAAGTACTAACTGTCAACTGACACAGGGACACTAGTATGTTCATGTAAGTACTCATTGTCAACTGTCAGCTCATTAACTTCAGCTAGCATATCAACCACTAATGTACAAATACTCATTAACTGTTAGTTTACACACTGACCGCTAATGTGTAAGTACTCATTAACTGTCAAATGATACAATATATATGCTTTGTGGTGATTTAAGTGCTTTAGTACCTAATGGTAAAATTTTTGCGGACCACTTATTGTGTAAGCTTCAGGTAACAGGGATTACAATTTCATCACACATTGATGACCAGTTTTCTGTTAAAGATTAATCTTGGATGTTACAATGTAATATTTCACTTACTAATGATTTACTTGAAGTTGGAGAAGAATTGGGTGTTAAAATTTGGTATTTCACTTAATAATGGTTTAATTGAAACATGAGAAAACATTGTTTATTTTGTGTTTTACAGTGAAAAAGCGAAGAAACTGGCACCGTCATGATTACTCTGAACAGGACGATTCAGGGAAGGTAAGGCCTCCCACTTAAACTGATACCTAATTATCTAATTATTCCACTTAAACTGATATTTGTAAATTTCCTTTTTGTCTGATGAAATTGGAAGGTCAGATTTTTGTTCACCTGTCATAATTAGGTCATGTTATGGTATGGTGAAGTATGTGTTTGTCTTTGTTTATTTGACTATTTTTAGCTCACCTGAGCTGAAAGCTCAAGTGAGCTTTTCTGATCACCCGTACTCCGGCGTCCGTCTGTCCGTCCGTCTGTCCGTCCGTCTGTAAACTTTTCACATTTTCAACTTCTTCTCAACAACCACTGGGCCAATTTCAACCAAAGTTGGCACAAAACATCCTTAGGTAAAGGGAATTCTTAATTGTTAAAATAAAGGGCCAGGCCACCTTCCAAGGGGAGATAATCAAGAAAAGGTAAAAATAGGGTAGGGTCATTAAAAAATCTTCTTCTCAAGAACCACTGGGCCAGAAAAGATGAAATTTATAGATAAGCTTTATTAGGTAGTGCAGATTCTAAATTGTTAAAATCATGGCCCCCGGGGGTCGGATGGGGCCACAATAGGGGGTCAAAGTTTTACATACAAATATATAGGGAAAATCTTTAAAAATCTTCTTCTGAAGAACCACTGAGCCAGAAAAGCTGAGATTTATATGAAAGCTTCCTTATATAATGCAGATTCTAAATTGTTAAAATCATGGCCCCCGGGGGTCGGATGGGGCCACAATAGGGGGTCAAAGTTTTACATACAAATATATAGGGAAAATCTTTAAAAATCTTCTTCTCAAGAACCACTGAGCCAGAAAAGCTGAGATTTATATGAAAGCTTCCTTATATAATGCAAATTCTAAATTGTTAAAATCATGGCCCCCGGGGGTCAAAGTTTTACATACAAATATATAGGGAAAATCTTTAAAAATCTTCTTCTGAAGAACCACTGAGCCAGAAAAGCTGAGATTTATATGAAAGCTTCCTTATATAATGCAGATTCTAAATTGTTAAAATCATGGCCCCCGGGGGTCGTATGGGGCCACAATAGGGGGTCAAAGTTTTACATACAAATATATAGGGAAAATCTTTAAAAATCTTCTTCTCAAGAACCACTGAGCTAGAAAAGCTGAGATTTATATGAAAGCTTCCTTATATCATTCAAATTCTAAATTGTTAAAATCATGGCCCCCGGGGGTCGGATGGGGCCACAATAGGGGGTCAAAGTTTTACATACAAATATATAGGGAAAATCTTTAAAAATCTTCTTCTGAAGAACCACTGAGCCAGAAAAGCTGAGATTTATATGAAAGCTTCCTTATATAATGCAAATTCTAAATTGTTAAAATCATGGCCCCCGGGGGTCGGATGGGGCCACAATAGGGGGTCAAAGTTTTACATACAAATATATAGGGAAAATCTTTAAAAATCTTCTTCTGAAGAACCACTGAGCCAGAAAAGCTGAGATTTATATGAAAGCTTCCTTATATAATGCAGATTCTAAATTGCTAAGATCATGGCCCCCGGGGGTCGGATGGGGCCACAATAGGGGGTCAAAGTTTTACATACAAATATATAGAAAAAATCTTTAAAAATCTTCTTCCCAGAACCACTAAGCCAGAAAAGCTGAGATTTATATGAAAGCTTTCTGATATATAGTACAGATTCTAAATTGTTAAAATCCTGGCCCCTGGGGGTCAGATGGGGCCACAATAGGGGATCAAAGTTTTACATACAAATATATATGAAAATTTTTTAAAAATCTTCTTCTCAAGAACCACTAAGCCAGAAAAGCTAATATTTACATGAAAGCTTTCTGACATAGTGCAGATTCAAGTTTGTTCAAATCATGGCCCCTGGGGTAGGATGGGGCTACAAGGGGGGATCAAAGTTTTTCATACAAATATATAGGGACATTCTTTTAGAATCTTCTTCTCAAGAACCACTGAGTCTGAAAAGCTGATATTCACATGAACAGCTTCCTAACATAGAGCAGAGCTAAGTTTGTTCAAATCATGGCCCCCTGCTGTAGGATGGGGCCACAATAGGGGATCAAAGTTTTACATACAAATATATAGGAATTTTTTTTAAAAAATCTTCTTCTCAAGAACCACTGAGCCAGAAAAGCTGATATTTACATGAAAGCTTTCTGATATAGTGCAGATTCAAGTTTGTTCAAATCATGGCCCCTGGGGGTAGGATGGGGCCACAAGGGGGGATCAAAGTTTGACATACAAATATATAGGAAAAATCTTCAAATATCTTCTTCTCGTGAACCATTGGGCCAAAGAAGTTCACATTTACAAGAAAAATTTCTGACATAGTGTAGATTCAAGTTTGCGAAAACTATGGCCTCCAGGGGTAGATTGGGGCCATGATAAGGACTACGGTTTTACATGCAAATATATATAGAAAGTCTTCTGATATGGACCAAGGTGACTCAGGTGAGCGATGTGGCCCATGGGCCTCTTGTTTTGGTGTGTTACTGAATATAATTAGATTGGTAAATTTTCCAGCATGGAGGTTGCTCCTGATGCTGTTATCGCGCTGTTTCACTGGGAGTTAGCATTGTAATTTATCAGATTTCTTGAAAAGGGTTAAATATTGTCTGTACAAATTTATTCCTAATTTGAAGGCTGTTATTGGTAATCCACTCGGGTTTTGTTACTGCTCTGTTTGCTTATCTTGGTTTTCACATCTCATACATCTCTTCTGATTTCTTTGTGTGGAACTTTGAGACCACCATTTTGTTACTAAATCTCATCTCTTAGCTATAATCAGGACTAAGCAAGTCTTGAAAATAGTGTTGTTCTTTTAGATAAAACATTGTTTTCGGAATTTAAAAATTTATACTAGCAAATCCTACAAACACGATTAAACGATAACTTTTGAAGAAGTTAATTGGTTTCAATTTCAACATGTTCAATGTCGTTACATTAATCTTTGGGTTTCACAAGGGATGAAGTTTTGAATTTCCATTTTATACTTATAGCTTAATATAGAAAAAATATTTTTTTGGCACTGTTCCCCAATTTCAAAAATGTGCAAAGACGTTTTTGGAACATTTTTTGTAGAGAGACCATTTTAGCTAGTGCAAGAAAATTCTTCTTTACATCGAAATTAGGAATCTTGAAATTTCATTTGAATTTACACGAGTATGTAGTGATGTCACTCAAATATAGAAATATAGACAGTGTCTTTAAAAAATTGAAATATACATAAATTAGATTTTTTAAGAGTAGTTTTACTTGTGTTATTTTCTTTATACTGGGTACTTTATAGACAATTTTGAAATTGTGTTACATGGACACAATGATACTCATCTGTTAATGAAGAGATTAGATTTCAGTCTCTTTCATGGACACAATGATACTCATCTATTAATGAAGAGATTAGATTTCAGTCTCTTTCGTCTGTTTTTAGGCTGTCCAAACAGGAACTGTTGTATTCATCAAAGAGTTAAAAAACAGAACATTTCCAAGGTCAGTACTGGTCAACTCCACTTATATTGAACTGTTATATTGAAGTATATTGAACGATCTGTTATATTAAAGTCACTTATATTGAACTATCTGTTATATTGAAGTCACTTATATTGAACTATCTGTTATAGTGGAAGTCTATGAACTATCTGTTATATTGAAGTCATTTAAATTATTAAACTGTTATATTGAAGTCATTTGTATTGAACTGTTATATTGTTCAGAAGTCACTTATATTTAACTATCTTATACATTGAAGTCACTTATATTGAACGATCTGTGATACTGAAGTCACTTATATTGAACTATCTGTTATATTGAAGTCACTTATATTGAACTATCTGTTATATTGATGTAAAAATAAATATATATAATTCAACATCAGTTGTATTGAACTTTGGATATAATGAACAATTCAGGTTGGTTTCTAGAATTTCAATATATCCAGAGTAGACTGTAGTAAGATTCTCCATCACACTCTTCAGACTGTCATCACACTCTTCAGATTGTGTCATCACACTCTTCATTCAGACTGTATCATCACACTCTTCATTCAAACTGTGTCATCACACTCTTCATTCAGGCTGTGTCATCACACTCTTCATTCAGACTGTATCATCGCACTCTTCATTCAGACTGTGTCATCGCACTCTTCATTCAGACTGTGTCATCACACTCTTCATTCAGACTGTGTCATCACATTCTTCATTCAGACTGTGTCATCACACTCTTCATTCAGACTGTCATCACATTCTTCATTCAGACTGTCATCACATTCTTCATTCAGACTGTCATCACACTCTTCATTCAGACTGTATCATCACAATCTTCAGGCTGTGTCATCACATTCTTCATTCAGACTGTGTCATCACACTCTTCATTCAGACTGTATCATCACACTCTTTATTCAGACTGTCATCATACTCTTCATTCAGACTATCATCACAATCTTCAGACTGTCATCACACTCTTCATTCAGACTGTCATCACATTCTTCATTCAGACTGTGTCATCACACTCTTCAGATTGTGTCATCACCCTCCACTGGAGAAATCCCACATCTTATCACATTTCTGCAAATTTGAAATACTTTCTCCTTGCCTCAAATTTGGTGTTTTCTGCAAATTTGAATTATCTGCAGATTTTCTTTTCTCTTATTGTCGAACACATACTTGTGGTGAAAAGCCTTAGCTACCTGTGGCTTAGGGATGAGATCAGAAGTTCAATATCTGATAAAAAACTTGATTCACATAGTTTTCATTAAGATCCCCTCCCCCTTCTACCCTCAAAACTTTAATATGATGAATGTCGACCTAAATCGATCATCATGCAATAACGCAATAGTACTAAATAGCACTCTATATATGTGTACATTTTAAATGTCACTATTTAATAAATGTTCATAAATATGTAATAGAATTAATCATTGAATGAGTCACTTCAGTAATTATTCGTGTATTTTACAAATATCAATGTCGGGTGTTCAAAACTTGAGGGAGTTTTTAACACACACTCGCCCAAAGTATTCAAATTAAGATTTTTATCATACATTGATGTTTTGATCTTGCCCAATAGATATTGAATATTTTACAGATGAATATGTTTTAGGGCTAGGACGATAAAATCTTGATATTAGAACAAATCATAATATTGTAACAAAATGAAATATTTATATATTCAACAATATCTATCATTTAGAAATTTTTCTATGATGAAATTGGGACAAACACACATTTTTACTGTTGGAAATGGGGCAGAATACAGGCCCCTATAACCCCTGAAAAAAATTCTGATCTTGTGACATCCATACTGATTTTTATGACACTTAAATCCCATGGATTTGATAATTAAAACGTGACCCCATGTCTGTTACATTGTGGACGAGATTCCCATTGATTTGCTAATTAAAACTTGACCCTTTGTTACAGTGCAGACCAGATTCCCATTGATTTGCTAATTAAAACTTGACCCTTCATTACAGTGCAGACCAGATTCATTGATTTGCTAATTAAAACTTGACCCTTCGTTACAGTGCGGATGAGATTCCTATAGCACGGCTACACGGGAGCGAGCTGAATATAGAATACTTTAAGAAGCACGGTTTTAATGTCCCGATAGTCGTGGAGAGGAAGGAAGGTCTAGGCCTGGTTGTTCCCCCTGCTCAGTTCTCTATACAGGACGTAGAGAATTATGTCGGTGAGTGATAGGAGGGGCTAGACTTGGTTGTTCCCCCTGCTCAGTTCTCTGTACAGGACGTAGAGAATTATGTTGGTAAGTGATCAAAGGAGGGGCTAGGCTTGGTTGTTCCCCCTGCTCAGTTCTCTGTCCAGGGCGTAAAGAATTATGTTACTGAGTGATAGAATTCCCATTGTGCTTTGAATATATGGACCAGGATTATTGTGATTCCAATTTGTTATGTCCCTTGTAATTGGAGGTTTGGGGGCATATAGTTTTTGGTCTGTCTGTCCGCAAAAACCTTAACTTCAGCCATAACTTTTAAATGGTTAGTGCTAAGGCTTTCATATTTTACATGTGTATTCTTTGTGACAAGACTTTTTTCATACCAAGACTTTTTTTTTTATGCCCATGACCCTGACCTGGGAGTTTGGCTATATAATGGGGTCATCAATGTTTCACAAACACATCCTCTGATCTAGAGTTAACCATAAAGACCATTTATTCTTCAAGAAGCACAGATTCGCTATTTCCCACCCTTCTTCACCCTCCAATGTGCTAATGTGTGTGTGTTTATCAGACCCCTTACAACATTCTAGTTACCTAGAGATTTGTATGAAAATGCCATTTTTAAATAGAATATTTTTGTAAAACATGTTCTTTCTATAGGCTTTATTGTACAGTTTAAGATGTTCTTAAAAAGTAAATCAAACAGCAATCAAAATTTCGTGAATTGTTAGAGTGGGTCAGTCCTCAAAATGATACCATTATGTCAAACGTCTCACCATCCATTCATTAGATATGATCATTATGCATTGCATACCTTGTTAAAATATTTTGTTTTTGAAATGGAGACATTTAATTGAATTATGTGATACGTGCAAAGTAAAATTAACATTATATCGTTCTCTTGGGAGACTGCTGGATTTCTCAATTTAAATCAGTGTATTCAACAATGGTTGATAACTGACACCGTGAAAAGTAAATCAATTACACACACACACATTCAATCTTAATGTTTATCATCTGTGTAAAGAAACTAAATCAGTTATTCAATCTGAATGTTTATCATCATTCTGTGTAAAGAAACTAAATCAGTTATTCAATCTGAATGTTTATCATCATTCTGTGTAAAGAAACTAAATCAGTTATTCAATCTGAATGTTTATCATCATTCTGTGTAAGGAAACTAACTCAGTTATTCAATCTGAATGTTTATCATCATTCTGTGTAAAGAAACTAACTCAGTTATTCAATCTGAATGTTTATCATCATTCTGTGTAAAGAAACTAACTCAGTTAATCAATCTGAATGTTTATCATCATTCTGTGTAAAGAAACTAAATCAGTTATTCAATCTGAATGTTTATCATCATTCTGTGTAAAGAAACTAAATCAGTTATTCAATCTGAATGTTTATAATAATTCTGTGTAAAGAAACTAACTCAGTTATTCAATCTGAATGTTTATCATCATTCTGTGTAAAGAAACTAACTCAGTTATTCAATCTGAATGTTTATAATAATTCTGTGTAAAGAAACTAACTCAGTTATTCAATCTGAATATTTATCATCATTCTGTGTAAAGAAACTAAATCAGTTATTCAATCTGAATGTTTATCATCATTCTGTGTAAAGAAACTAAATCAGTTATTCAATCTGAATGTTTATCATCATTCTGTGTAAAGAAACTAAATCAGTTATTCAATCTGAATGTTTATCATCATTCTGTGTAAGGGGACTAAATAGTACATATTTGATTTTGACAATATTTTATTCAGTTTGACGGGTACATTATATAATTTAGATAATATTTTATTCAGTTTGATGGGTACATTATATAATTTAGACAATATTTTATTCAGTTTGACGGGTACATTGATTAAGACAATATTTTATTCAGTTTGACGGGTACATTGATTAAGACAATATTTTATTCAGTTTGACGGGTACATTATATAATTTAGATCCTATTTTATTCAGTTTGACAGGTACATTATATAATTTGGATAATATTTTATTCAGTTTGACAGGTACATTATATAATTTAGACAATATTTTATTCAGTTTGATGGGTACATTATTTGATTTAGACAATATTTTATTCAGTTTGACGGGTACATTATTTGATTTAGACAATATTTGATGGGTACACAGAATGGTATTCTCAGTATTCTACATATGCTTCATTTGAACAGGCTCAATGAGAGAGATAGATGTTATTGATGTAGCAAAGCAGGAGGATTATAAGATGTTGATGAGGGAATGGACTGAATACTACAATAGCCCAAACAGACACAAGGTGTATAATGTAATCAGTCTGGAGTTCTCCAATACAAAGTAAGTTTCTTACAGTCAATACAATAGTCCAAACAGACAATATAGACATCCAAACAGACAATAGTCCAAACAGTCAATACAATAGTCCAAACAGACAATAGTCCAATCAGTCAATACAATAGTCCAAACAGTCAATACAATAGTCCAAACAGACAATAGTCCAATCCGTCAATACAATAGTCCAAACAGACAATAGTCCAATCAGTCAATACAATAGTCCAAACAGACAATAGTCCAAACAGTCAATACAATAGTCTAAACAGACAATAGTCCAAACAATCAATACAATAGTCCAAACAGACACAAAGTAAGTATGTTAATCCACAGACACACAGTCTATGTATATGTAAGTAATCAGTGTTATGTTCTACAGCATTGATGACTTTGTTACAGATTGTTGGAGTTTGTTACAGATTGTCAGAGCTTGTTACAGATTGTCTGAGGTTGTTACAGATTGTTAGAGCTTGTTACAGATTGTCAGTGCTTGTTACAGATTGTCGGAGCTTGTTACAGATTGTCAGAGCTTGTTACAGACTGTCAGAGCTTGTTACTGGTTGTCAGAGCTTGTTACAGATTGTCTGAGCTTGTTACAGATTGTCAGAGGTTGTTACAGATTGTCAGAGCTTGTTACAGATTGTCAGAGCTTGTTACAGATTGTCTGAGCTTGTTACAGATTGTCAGAGTTTGTTACAGATTGTTAGAGCTTGTTGCAGATTGTCAGAGCTTGTTACAGATTGTCAGAGCTTGTTACAGATAGCGCTTGTTACATATTGTCCGAGCTTGTTACAGGTTGTCCGAGCTTGCTACAGATTGTCAGAGCTTGTTACAGATTGTTAGAGTTTGTTACCAGTGATTTTTTTTGTTTTTCAAACTACCACCCCTCTTGAATTAGGAAAAATTGGCGACATTTTCCTCAAATTGGGAAAAATCATTTCGTAGTAAATTAAAATGATAAAGATGCATAAAATAATCAAATAAAACAATTTTTTTGTTTGAGGTTTATTTCAGATCTGATTGAAAATCATAAAATAAATCATTATTTAACATTAACTATGTATTGGAAGTCACACCTTGTATAGATATTATTTACTTTTTCTAAGAAATACTTATTGTCTAATTTCATAAAGAAAATAATAAATTATTAATTCACCAGCATTTGTACCCATAATCTTGTAAATATTATATTAATAATCAAGTTTCCAGAATGTCTCTCCTGTTTGTATTTTTCGGATTTTAGTAAAACCCTATACTGTTGACCACTTCCTGTTATTAGCCTGACCCTACATATATAATGGCGGTCAAACTAAGTTGTCAACAATATGGCTTAATGTGTATCTGGAAACTATATACTTCGCTGCATATCTGCTTATATGGATGCCTCTATTGTTTTACATATTCTTTACAAAACCTTTTGCATGTGCAGTGGTTTGGAGAATAAAACTGAAGAAAAAAACGTATTTAATCTTTGTCAGCAATATACGGTTACCTTTTTTTTAAATAGCCTAATTTCCCTAGATTTGAAATTGGGAAAAACATATATATATAATTGGGAAAAAAAAAAAGCTAATTTTAGTGAGGGGAAACAGCCGAATATCGGTGGCATTTTGGCCCCCAAAAAATCACTTGTTACAGATTGTAAGAGTTTGTTACAGATTGTCAGAGCTTGTTTCTTGTTACAGATTGTCAGAGTTTGTTACAGATTTTCAGAGCTTGTTACAGATTGTAAGAGTTTGTTACAGATTGTCAGAGCTTGTTACAGATTGTCAGAGCTTGTTACAGATTGTCAGAGCTTGTTTCTTTTTACAGATTGTCAGATCTGGTTTCTTTTTACAGATTGTCAGAGCTTGTTTCTTATTACAGATTGTCAGAGCTTGTTTCTTGTTACAGATTGTCAGATCTTGTTTCTCCACCGACAATTGTGAAGGATCTTAGTTGGGTCAGCAATCATTTCCCTGAACAGCTTCCTGATGATTGCACCTACACGCGACCAGAAGTCCAAAAGTACTGTCTAATGGGTGTGCGTGACAGCTTCACCGACTTCCATGTCGACTTTGGCGGCACGTCTGTGTGGTATCACATACTCAGGGTATGTTGTATTATCAATGAATCATGAGGCATTTACATGTGAAAAGAAGATGAGACCCATTCCATGATGTGATTGCATCACAGATGACATATCCCCCACACACCATTGAAAAGGTGAAGATAACAAACTGTAATCAATCTCATAACTCCAATAAGGAATACAAATAGAGAGTTGGACAAACACAGACCCCTGGACATACCAGAGGTGGCATCAGGTGCCTAGGAGGAGTAAGCTTCCCTTGTCGACTGGTCACACCCACTGTTAACCCTATATCTTGGATCTGGTAAACGAAGCTATCCGTAGTCAAAATCAGTATGCAGGGGTCGAAATTAACTTTTTCTACCACAGGCTAATTTTTTGGCATTTTGTGAGTATTTCTCACTAATTTCGAGCCCTGGTTTACCAAGAAAGATCTAACAATCGGTATGAAACACGTCAGAGAGCATTTTACTCAATTACAGGTTGTATTGGCAAACTAATTGTTATAATGACTTTTGACTTTGCAAAATGCTGACTTTAAACGAGATTGTTGAAAGAACTGTAACATCAACTTATTTGTCAGTAGCCTGCCTCGATTTAAAAACTAATCATATGCAGAGCCAGCTCTTGTTTATCAATCAGTTGAGAGATATAAACACCATATGCAGGTGATAATGGAATATTGCTATATAAATACGGGAAGTTGATGATGGAGAAGCCAAAGTCATCCTGATTGTCATAAAGTTGAGTTGTTAGTTTGCGGTTAACATTCTATGTTCAATAAAATATCTAAGTATTAAGCAGATGTGGAAGATGCTGTGGTGTCTTTTATTTTGAATTCACAGGGATATGTTGAATCGATATATAAATGAAAATGATTATTGTTATTAGAACATCGTCGATCTTCAGTGGAACCCTGTTATTACGTTTTCCATTTTGTCACGATAAATAACGTAATACCGGGGCCAACATAATAAACGTTCCCAGTGAAATCCGTTAAAAATATCATTTGGAAATTGTATATCGTCCGTTGGTACTCCGTGAAGGGATGTGTGAATATATCTTTACTGTTTCTTTGTTTAAAAGACTATGATACTTTGTTTTATTTACATCTTATCTCTAATGTCCGTAATTCTTCATGTTCTTATCCCTTTTCTTTATTTCTGGTGTAGGATACAAAAGGATGTTTTGATAAACGTTGCTTTTTCTGCATTCGTTTGGACCGCCATTTTGATCAACTTTAAAACAATGCGTTCATGTAAATTTCTCTCAATAACTCGTTCTGGTTCGTATTCAACATTCGTATTCAAAAAATAACAAAACATCGTTTTTATTAAGTTCTCTAATTACACAATACAAAACACAATAAAATAAATCCCACCCAAAAAACAACAAAACTATAAACACAAAACGCACATGATACCCAACACTTACACACTTTTCTCACCAACGATAAACACGGAGAACAATTTAAACGCAATCCACATAAATAAAAATATAATGATGCACGAAGATTTCATTTATAACGCTAAATGATGGCACTAAAATCACGTGCGCATCAAGGGATTTTAGATTATTCACTGAGGTAAATGCCGTGCACGAATCGGCCGATAACACAGGACAGTTTGATTGGTGTATGTATGGACGAGATTTACGAATACTCAAGCTACATGTCCAAACAATGGACAATTTTTTAATTGAACACCTTTAGTCACCTATGTCCAAGCAGTTACCCAAGCGGTTTTAACATTGCTACGATAAATCTTGTCTTTCATGTTTGGTACCAAACCTGTCCGTGAATAGAGTTTTAATAGCGAAGGTAATCACATTATGCTGAACACGCAGGTGGTTGAAAAATTATTTCTTTGATTATCAAAATATGAAAAATGAAGTAAATTTCATAGAGTACAATTTCTAAATAAACATTATTTAATTGTTTATCACTGGCTTCGATACGGGGTATTCACCTGTATTGATGTCGCTAGATCTATCGAAGCGTGATCAGTAAAGCGTCTCTAATCCCCAGACAGACCAGGAAATTTACGTGGTGAATGCCTCGGGCAGTGAAGGTGGGAATGACTTATTATTTTGAGAATCGCTATAATTGAATAATTAGGGGTTTATTACGTTATACCGAGTCCCGGCATCTTAGGGCAATGTAATAACGAGGTCTATTTTACATAGGTTTGTTAAGAAATGGTTTTGTGCTTTGAAATTCCAACGTAATATGCGGACTAACGTAATAAAGGGGGAACGTAATAACGGGGTTCCACTGTATCAGTATGTCGAAAAGCAAATGAAACTTGTGGGTCTACTTTCCTAACATCAGTCCAATATATATAAAGTTGTAATGTATTTTTACTGCAATATATTTTGACAACAGAATTGAACCACATGATCTGTGATATTGATAAGTTGACTTTAACACTTTTGATACTGTCCATATTTTTAAAAGATCCTCGATGAACTGAATACAACTATCATGTGATTTCAGGGGGAGAAGATCTTTTATCTGGTGCGACCCACGCAAGCCAACCTGTCTCTGTACGAATCTTGGGTGTCGTCGTCCAATCAGAGCGAGACTTTTTTCGGAGACCAGGTGGATGTGTGCTTCAAGTGCGTCATTAAGCAGGGGCAGACCTTGTTCATTCCCACCGGCTGGATCCACGCGGTCTTCACACCGATCGACTCACTGGTGTTTGGCGGGAACTTCTTGCATGACTTCAACATTTCATTACAACTTCAGTAAGAGGCTGGGTTTTTTTAATTCTGAAAAAAAAAATTATGATAAATAACACTGGCCCGTCGACAAGTAATATTTACGTACCTCTTGAGCTAACTGGAATGACATTTTATTTTTATTTTAATGGTTTTACATGTTGTGTTGTTTATGAGCCCTGGACTGTTTAAATTTCACTGTTGTTTTCATCTGTATATATCATAACATGAAAGTAATGTACTAATGAGTCAGGAGCATGATGCGAACACGTTATTAGAAAAATGACTCACAACAATTATTTTCTTATCACAAAGAGTTACCTCTCTTTGCTCCTGTCCTTCAATAATTACCGCATGGTACTCGTACCTTCATTCATAACTCAAATAGGTTATTTTTCGGTAACTTGTTCAGTGATTTTTTTGGGGCCAAAATGCCACCGATATTCAGTTGTTTCCCCTCACTAAAATTAGCTATTTTTTCCCAATTATATATATATGTTTTTCCCAATTTCAAATCTAGGGAAATTTGACTATTTTAAAAAAAAAAAGGTTACCGTATATTGCTGAGAGAGTAAATACGTTTTTTTTCTTCAGTTTTATTCTCCAAACCACTGCACATGCAAAAGGTTTTGTAAAGAATATGTAAAACAATAGAGGCATCCATATAAGCAGATATGCAGCGAAGTATATAGTTTCCAGATACACATTAAGCCATATTGTTGACAATTTAGTTTGACCGCCATTATATATGTAGGGTCAGGCTAATAACAGGAAGTGGCCAACAGTATAGGGTTTTACTAAAATCCGAAAAATTCAAACAGGAGAGACATTCTGGAAACTTGATTATTAATATGATATTTACAAGATTATGGGTACAAATGCTGGTGAATTAATAATTTATTATTTTCTTTATGAAATTAGACAATAAGTATTTCTTAGAAAAAGTAATTAAAATAATATCTATACAAGGTGTGATTTCCAATACATATTTACCAGGTAATGATTTATTTTATGTTTTTAAATCAGATCTGAAATAAACCTCAAACAAAAAAAGTGTTATTTGATTATTTTATGCATCTTTCCCATTTTAATTTACTATGAATGATTTTTCCCAATTTGAGGAAAATGTCACTAATTTTTCCCAATTCAAAAGGAGGGGTAGTAGTTTGAAAAACAAAAAAAATCACTGTTCTTCATGTTATTTTGTGTCAACCCCCACCCCTCTCATTTCACATCATGTGCATCACAGATTTTTGCTGGTTCACCATGACAAAAACAAATGTTATTTTATTTAAAAGCTTGCTTAATCCAGGAAAAGCTTTCAAAGTCTGAGAGAAAAATGCAGGAAATAATTGATTTGTCAATAAGAATGTCACCCCAAAATGTAACAACACCTCAACGTCACAAGTAAAATTCTCTAGTCTACATCTGCTACATGTCTTCCACAGCAATTGTTTTTTAGAGTGTGTTTACTGTATCTGGAATCCCAGAATGCAATTACATCGGTGGGAAATACAAAAAAACCAAAGATCAGATGAAATCAATGACCTGTAGAACCAGAAGAATGTTGAAAATAAGTTATTTTTAAAAGAAATGTAATATGGATGTGTAAAATAACTTATGTGCGTTATTTTTCAAATATCATGCCCCTGACTACTAACATACAGATACAATTTTTGTGTGAAAGGAAGTAGTGTATTTTGATTTTCAAACTCACTATTTGATAGTTATTAAATGCTAATGAGTAAAAGGATGAGAGAATGTATAGCATTAAATCCAAATTTATTATCCCTTTTTCTTGAAGTTGTAAACTTTCACATTTATTGTCCTAAAAAGTGTTGTTTTTTGTGTTTTGATATTCTGAATGGTATTGTTTTTTTAATTACAATACGTTTTACAATGTTACGATATTCTAGATGGCTTTTGTTTATTTTTAATCTCGCATTACGTGTTACGATATTCCAGAGTTTATTTTTTAATCTCAAATTACGTGTTACAATATTCCAGAGTTTATGACATAGAGAGAAGAATCAAGACTCCATCAAAGTATTTATTTCCAAGTTTTGAGACGACCCACTGGTATGCAGCCAAACATGTCTTGGATATCATCAAAGGTAAAGCTCACACACCTGTCAGTTTTATTGGATATCATTACACACCTGTCAGTTTTATTGGTTATCATTACACACCTGTCAGTTTTATTGGTTATCAGTAAAGGTAACACACACCTTTCTGTTTTATTTGATATCATTAAAGGTAACCCACACCTTTCTGTTTTATTGGTTATCAGTAAAGGTAACCCACACCTTTCTGTTTTATTGGTTATCAGTAAAGGTAACCCACACCTTTCTGTTTTATTGGATATCATTAAAGGTAACACACACCTTTCTGTTTTATTGGATATCATTACACACCTGTCAGTTTAATTGGTTATCATTAAAAGTAACACACAATCTGTCAATTTTAAGAATTAAATCAACGACACTTGCTACAAACAAAACTTTTTTTCAAGAATGATGAAAATGGAAACTAGATTTATGTTGTTTTAACTAAAATGAATACAATTTACCATAGGGAATTTAATTTATTCCCATGATTTGTGTATATTGATCCATGCATCCATATTTTGTTTGTATCAAGTGTGATTAAAGGAGAGACCTAGGAAGGCCATGCAGTAGTCTTAGTAGTATTAATCTAGGTGTCAGAATTTTTTGTGAAAATATTGTAACAAATGCATCTCGTAATTTATTCTTGATAACTACCATTTTAATTCTCATATTTGGTATGAAGCATCTTTGGGACTAGGGAGACATAAATTGTAAATTTCAGGACTCCTGCTCTCCTAGGGCCATAGGGGCAGGCAAAAACTGCCTCATATTGACCAGTTTTCCAGAAATCTTCTTCTCTACAACTGCACATTTGTAAGAAAAACTAAATGCACAGTGATGTAGAGCAGTAAGGCCTCTACGAAAATTGTAAATTTTATGAACCCTTTGGTAGAGGTTCTGACTCAGGGCAGGACCAAACTTGGTACTATATTGTCATTAAGTGTTTATGTGTAAAACATTTGAATGGCATCTTCTTTATTGCTATTGATGCTAAATTGAATATAACAGATAGTTCAATATTAGTGACTATAACAGATATATATGACTTCAATATAACAGATAGTTCAATATAAGTGTTTTCAATGTAAATGGAATAGACTGTATATGTGGATCTAGGTATCTTATAATTAGTGACAACAAGTTTTCCTTTCTGTACAGATTATGTTGAAGACGCCAGACAACCTCCTGATTACTTACTGACAGGGGCCAAGTCCCTCACCATGCACCTCAAATCATGGACGCAACGCAAAGATGTAAGTCAAGTCAGGGTTCAAGGTCGCTGGTTACTAGGCAACTCTTGGGCCACTGTTACTGTGCATACCAATATATGGGAAATGGGTCACAAGTTAATATACAGATTATAGAGTGATTTGTATCTGGGTTGGAATACAGTGGGATGGATTGAGGCATTATTTTAACTCTATTATATATATATGTAGATTTTTTTATACTGAAATTTAGACATATTCTTCCATGAAATAGCAGATATTTAAAAAGAAATGTTCAGATACCATGTGCACTTCAGTATATATTTCTATTAGTATGATATTCCATTCAGTATATATATGTAGTTCTATTTTTATGAATTATGCCATGGCAATATGTTCCATTCAATATTTAGTTCTATTTTTATGATAATATGGCAATAATTCCCACTTTTCCAGAATTGATTGTATTTAGTCTGTTGTAAGAATGCTCTACCAGCCAAAGTTTTATTGACATCCTCCATGCTAGGTAAAATTGAAATCTGATGATTTAATTGTCTTCCTTTTTGCAGTTAAACAACTCTTATCTCGTGAGTGACATTAGGCTGCTTGTTGACATTTTGTATTCACCCTAGTCTTTGTACAGCTTCTATATTCCTCTACATTTGTATCTCTCATCAGTTTTTTTTTATCACGATTATTTTATTCCTTGGGGTGGAATTTGATAATTTTTTGGTTTACGAACCTTAAAATATTTTTGTTTCTTTTAATTCTGCTGTTTAGAATGATTCGTAAACTTTGATGTTACAAGAATTTGAATACATACTACTAACTAGTACGGGACATGGGATGCTCTTATTTGTTTATGTAGAGAAGTGCTTTTCTTAATATATTAGGACTTAAAATGATGTTTTATTTTGGAATGTTATTCTAAATTAGTAAAAACATTTATCTAAAAATTGCTTTTTGTGATACAAATGTATGTTTAGGCCTGCTTCTATGATATTTGGTGTTAAATTTTATAGACACTGAAAAAAAAGTCCATTGGGTCAATTTAATGCAAAAAATGGGGTTACGATAGATAAGATGAAGCTTTATTTCTATTCGGATGTGATAGTCGATGTGTGGTCGCAGGGAATCGGGGTGGGTGGGGGTGGGGAGGGTGGGGGTGCGCGTGTTGTGTATAATCGTCGTAATCTGTGACTAATCTACACAATAGATATTGTATCTGTGTACAAGTAATGCATGATGGACCCAGGGTATTTTGTATGACATATCATGAACCATGTTTATTTTTAAGATTTGTTAAAAACTAAATCTAGTACTAGACAAACTAATCGCGTTCGGCAGCTAGTACTAGACAAACTAATCGTGTTTGGCAGTTCGTATTGTGTTTTATAAAGTGCATGTAAAATTACCATCTGATTCGGGATTAGACTTTACTCTCGAGATTATTCGAAATTATTCTCTCGCCAATGCCCCTCTGTTCGGAGATACTTTTTAGTGACTGAATTGAAGAAGTAGGAAATGTAGTGATGGAATGATGGGCTAAACTCAATATAACAAATCGACAGCCTGAAGTAGGAAATGTAGTGATGGAATGATGGACTAAAATCAATATAACAAATCGACAGCCTGAAGTAGGAAATGTAGTGATGTTTTTTTGTTGGGTTTTTTGTTGTTTTTTTTTTTTTTTATCAAAAATCAATCTGTCAATAAATTTTATACACTAGATTTAAGTTTATAAATCAGTATCGTAATTTTTTTTAGAGCAGTAATAACTCGTATTCATAAATCTACAATTATAAATCTTTTATTGTTTTTTTTTTAAATGCATAAATGTTACCTGTAGTAAAGACATTTAAATTAATATATCCTTTTATTGGCTTTATCATCAAGTTCAAGTTCATTTATTTTGCTCACACCATCAATCGGTGGTACATGAGGTACAATAAATAATAAAAGATAATGATAAGTCATCTTAATGAATCGTGAATAGACCGAAACAAAAAACAAAAACAAAAAAACCAATAAAAAACAAGAGGTATTTACTAAAGCTACAAACAAAGGAAAAGAAAAAGTAAGAAATATGAGTTATGCACGACAGACTGCATCATAAATTTCGGTTATGAAGAAACAGATTTTTTAGCGATCTAAAACTTTATAATGATTTGATTCAGTGAATACAGTATTGGTTCATGGTTAAGATCTCCCTGCATGATTTGGGTAGTTTGTTGCTATCTGGTGTTGCTTTGTATTTTAAGAAATGCTAGTTTTCATGAAGGGCGAATCTTGAATATATATACTCTTGTATTATCACCGAACTTGATGAAAATCATATCTTTATAATTCATATTAATAATGAGCTTGATATGAAGAATATTGTAGCGCACTCTGGCCTGTGTAGAGCACATTAATACTTGGGTGATTTAACACATGTACAATGCATGGTTTCTGTTAAACATTTCCTGTTGAGACTTGTAGCACATTATAAGAAGAATTTAGTCAGGGACTGTTATCATCTACACTTTTTACAGGGCACAACACACTTGTTGTATGTCTTCATAACACGTTCAGTATAATGGGGCAAACAAATTTGTTGTGTATGTGTGTGTGTTTGTACATGTGTGTGTGTCACAATTTGATAAATAAGTTTTTAAAATTCTTTTTATATTTGTAAGGATGACTCTTAAAGACAGTATAGAGTTGATTTAATATATGTAAATTGAGTATTTTTGAAATTGTAAAAAAAATTTTCCCTTGCAGTTGTAGTGCTCATTAATAGTTTTGGAAGAATTTTTATTTTGTAACTACCTGTCTATAAATTTCCCGAAGATTCCAGCTGCTGATGTTCAGTGTTGTAATTTTCTCTCAGCTTCATCAGACTGATTGATACACAAGGTTTTAACACTGTGTCCAGGGTTCTAAGACCATTTCTTGGTATTCTGTTTATAATGGTAACATTTTTCATTATTGTAAACATCGCAGAATTCAGTGTATTAAGAAATACCTTAAAAATTGCTTAAGATCAATATTAAAATTCATAAAATTGCTTTAAGATCATTACTTATCAAAATGCATGAAATGACTTTAAATGATAGCATTACTTATTGAAATTCAGATTAGAATAGAGAAATTAAGAGAACGAATTGAATCATTTTGCTTTTAGCTTTTTCAAAAGAATTTTCGTCATGGACAGATAATTCGACATAAAAAAAAACCCCGTACAAATGCAGAAAGAGTTCACAATTTTGTAAATATATTGTTTTGATATACTTCAATTATTATTTTAATTAATTTCTTAAACAACATCCAGTGTTGTTGAAATATCTGGCATAAGTTTTGGAAATAGATGTTGAAGAAAAATCTACATTCTAGTAGTTTTGGGAAGGTTTGTAAAACTCTGGAAGTTCCTGTTGCCCGACATTAATTACACAATTCTTTTTTATGCATTGACTTTATAATGTACATTTAAAATGACAAGTAAAAACTAGATGTACATGTTTATTTGTGAATTGATATATACTCTGCTGACAATACACATTCTATTGACAATATATACATTTCACAGGCAATACACATTCTAATGGCAATACACATTTCACAGATAATACATATTTCACAGGCAATACACATTTAACAGACAATACACATTTCACAGACAATACACATTCTATTGACAATACACATTCTAATGACAATACACATTTCACAGGCAATACACATTCTATTGGCAATACACATTTCACAGGCAATACATATTTCACAGACAATACACATTTAACAGACAATACACATTTCACAGGCAATACACATTCTATTGACAATACACATTTCACAGGCAATACACATTTCGCAGACAATACACATTTCACAGGCAATACACATTCTAATGATAATACACATTTCACAGGCAATACATATTTCACAGACAATACACACTCTATTGACAATACACATTTCATAGACAATACACATTTCACAGGCAATACACATTCTATTGACAATACACATTTCACAGGCAATACACATTTCACAGGCAATACACATTTCACAGGCAATACACATTTCACAGATAATACAAATTTCACAGACAATACACATTTCACAGACAATACACACTCTATTGACAATACACATTTAACAGGCAATACACATTTCACAGACAATACACATTTCACAGTCAATACACAGTTTGCTCACTCACAAACACAGTATACACACTGACATTACGCATTTTACATGTAACCAACTGTGGAAATGGTGTGTTTAAAATTCTATGAACAATCACAGACCTGTTGAACTTGGTTTGACCTTTCCCTCAGCTAACAGTGTACACAATGATTTATGAATTGACTGTCTTAGAGCTTTTAACATTGATCGCTTTAGTAGTGAACCCTTAGAGTGTAATCTGCATTGGGGACCAGGATCAGCTCTCTATCTATATCTAAATACATTTTCTAATTTCAAATAAATGTCAATATTGATGTATTGGAAAAAAGTGTTTTCTTGCTTGTTGTGTGTTTATATATTCCACTTTGAATAGACTGTATTTAGTATCCCTGATTTGTTTATACCATTAACTGGATTAGAACCTGTGTTTATGGTGTGTTTTTTTTTGCAGTTTCTTAAAGATGCCAAACACGACGTACCTGAGCATCTAAATTATGGCCGCCTTCTTAAAGATCTGCAGAAGGAGATCCGTGCCTTTGACAGTTCTGTATGTGCTAGGCTTGTATAGTGTCTGATACATTCAATTCTTTCACAACTCGCTTATTGATGTCTTGAGGAGAGAAATTAAGAGATAGATTTGTACTTGATGCAGGCCCATGTTCGTAAAAATACAGGCATGTCATGAGCTGCTATTTCAGAGTCATCTATGATGATGAAGTAAATGAGGATAGATTTGATAGAAGCTACAATTACTGCTGACAATTAAGATCTTGGAATAACTTGAGATTTCTTTTTATACGTTTTCAAAAGAATTTTGTCTGTTAACAGTTTGTCACTGAACTGTAAATTACAACCTATCCTAGAGGCTCAGAATGATGTAAAATTACATTATAGTCTTCCTGTATAAAATCTGAATGATGTAAAATTACATTATAATAATTGTCTTCCCGTATAAAATCTGAATGATGTAAAATTACATTATTGTCCTCCCGTATAAAATCTGAATGATGTAAAATTACATTATTGTCCTCCCGTATAAAATCTGAATGATGTAAAATTACATTATTGTCTTCCTGTATAAAATCTGAATGATGTAAAATTACATTATTGTCTTGCCATACAAAATAAATTTCTATATAATGGTATATATTTTATATAACCAAAATTTAATTTTGATTTCATCAATAACTGTGGTTAATGTTAGATACAAAAGTATTGTAATAGCACATTTTTATAACAAAATAAAATTTTCAGATTGAGAGCTATTATAACTTTAATGGGCCTTTAAACCCAGGTGTTTGTTAACGGGTCTGTAAATCCAAATGTCTACATGATAATGAAGGAATTATATCACAGGATTTAGGTCATTCTTCACAATCTTCTTCAGCCCAAAGTCAGTCCTGTAAAGCTGAGAACCAAAGGTGACAAGTTACAGGTGGAGAAAGTACGAGGGGAGAAAAAAAAAAAGAAGAAAAACCTGCCGACGAAGAAACAGATGAAAAACATTGATCTTCTACACCAGCACACCACGGAAGCATTACTAGCCATGGATGAGGAACGAAAACAGTCATACTCACTGACGGTAAGTCACAATGAAAACACTCGTACTCACTGACTCACAACAAAAACACTCGTACTCACTGACTCACAACAAAAACACTCATACTCACTGACTCACAACAAAAACACTCGTACTCATTGACTCACAACAAAAACACTCATACTCACTGACTCACAACAAAAACACTCATACTCACTGACTCACAACAAAAACACTCGTACTCACTGACTCACAACAAAAACAGTCGTACTCACTGACTCACAACAAAAACACTCATACTCGCCGACTCACAACAAAATCAGTCATACTCACTGACTCACAACAAAACTCATACTCACTGACTCAAAAAAACCACTCGCACTCACTGACTCACAATAAAAACACTTGTACTCACTGACTCAACAAAAACACTCATACTCACTGACTCACAACAAAAACAGACATTCTCACTGACTCATAACAAAAACAGTCATACTCACTGACTCACAACAAAAACACTCATACTCACTGACTCACAACAAAAACACTCGTACTCACTGACTCACAACAAAAACACTCGTACTCACTGACTCACAACAAAAACACTCATACTCACTGACTCACAACAAAAACAGACATACTCACTGACTCCCAACAAAAACAGACATACTCACTGACTCACAACAAAAACAGACATACTCACTGACTCATAACAAAAACAATCATTCAGTGATGGTAAGTCACAAAAAAAGACCTGTCCACATTTGTACAAGGACACTTAAATATTTGTACAGGGACACTTGAATGTACATTTGTACAAGGACGCTTGGATATTTGTACAAGGACACTTGAATGTACATTTGTACAAGAACACTTGAATGTACATTTGTACAGGGACACTTGAATGTACATTTGTACAGGAACACATTTTCTTTGGGTGATTCAAATGAAATCCTTTATTAGATATGCATATATATTATTACTATGTACAGTAATTTGATCCGAAGAGACGTCGAATTGGTGGGCTCGGATCATCAGAAAGATGCAATGATGAATTTATTATATTCCCCCTTGTGTATTTTTAAATACATGTTAACTTTGTAAGATAATTAAAAAGACAAACATACAATGAAATTATTTTTATGCCCCCATAATCAGAGATTCAGAGGCAAAAACATGTACATGTAGTTCCCTTTTTGATCTGTTTGTCTCTTTGTCCACACAAACTTTAACCTTAGTCACAACTTTTGAACAGTTTTCATATTTCTGGTGACGAGACCTTTCTTTTTGTATTAAATTTTGATCTCCTGACTTTCACCTTGGAGTTTGACTTACTTTTGAAAAACTTTAACCTTGGTCATAGCTTCTGAATGCTTAGTGGTGCTTTTATATTTTACACATTGTGTATTCCTTGTGACAAGACCTTTTTGTACCAAAATTTGTGACCTCATGACCTCTTGGAATTTGATCTCCTTTTAAAAACTAACTTTGGTCATCACTTTTGAATGCTTACACTCTTTGATCCGAAAAGTCGGATCACACTCTTTGATCCAAAAAGTAGGAACACGGTTTGATCCGAAAAGTCGGACCACACTCTTTGAAGTCAACAGTATCAAAACATGGATTGTTGATGGGTATATAGTAGTTGGTTAGTTGTATATTGTTTTGACATCCCTCTCGAGAATTTTTCACTCATATGGAAACGTCACCATTGCTGGTGAAGGGCTCACACCGCTGCAAAATTTAGGCCTATGCTTGGCGCTTATGGCCTTTTATCAGGGAGGGATCTCTATCATGCCACACCTGCTGTGACACGGGGCCTCGGTTTTTGCAGTCTCATCCTAAGGACTTCCCCATTTAGTTGCCTCTTACAACAAGCAAGGGGTACTGAGGACCTATTCTAACCTGGATCCTCACGGGAAGTGTATATAATGAAGAACTATACAAGTCGGTTAACATGAATAACAACCCTGACAGCTTGTTGCGAGTCGAATAATCTGATAATCACGTTTAATATGTCTGTATACTTTTAAGGACGATGACACAAATTCGGCTTCCCTAAAGGTGAGGATTCCTAAGGCGGGGGCTTACCTTGACTCCTCAATAAAACGGGAGAGATTTGTGAAGGTGGATCCAGACATTAAACAGGAAACAGATGATCCAGGAACAGGGCTCAAACTGAAGGTGTCAAAAGGCAAAATTATCAGGTAGGGCCATTCAAAGGGCAAAATTATCAGGTAGGGCCATAGTTAATAAGTGTCAAAGGGCAGAATTATCAGGTAGGGTCATAGTTAATAAGTGTCAAAGGGCAAAATTATCAGGTAGGGCCATATTTAATAAGTGTCAAAGGGCAAAATTATCAGGTAGGGTCATATTTAACAAGTGTCAAAGGGCAAAATTATGAGGTAGGGCCATAGTTAATACTGTATATACTCGCCTATAAGTCGGTCCGCCTATAAGTCGGTTGTATTATTCAAGGTTATTTTGTAGGAATTTGCCATTGACTCGCTTATAAGTCGGTACAAATTTTTGTCAAAATCGGTTGACAATTTTAAGTCAATGCACTAGTGTTTTTACCTATGTTTCAAAAATATTTTGAGAATTAATAATTATGAGGTGCTCAATATCCAAGCCATATCTGTTTGGGGTTTAAACGCACCCCTTGATCTATTATGGACAATGATCCCTTGTCTACCTAAGCAATTAATATGGTCTCCTAATTACCAGTACCCGACACCGTGTTTAGTGGCACACGCCTCGCGAAAACTGTTATTGTGGGATTCCGGTATAATTCATCGTATCAACAATAGAGTTTTTAAGAGTCAAAAATATCTGTTAACAATATTCAATCTTTTATGAAATATATTTCAGCCGGTATACATATGAATATTTCAATAATAAATCGGGTTCGTAATTCAATTTTACAGATAAACGATAGATTAGTTGAATTGAAAGTATTAGTTACCGGTATGTAAATAATTTTTAACTAGATAAAAATATGTAAATACTTGTACTTTATACATAATTTTAAAATACATAAACAATACAGTATGTCTAGATATTTGTGAACAATAATCATTTGTGTGGTAGTCCATGATAATCGTCGGAGTTGTTTAAAAAACACTACATTACGCTGCCCAGAAAAATATCAATCTTCTTTGGACGCGCCTATAAGTCGGACATAGAGTTTTGGACCAAAAAATCCGACTTATAGGCGAGTATATACGGTTAGTGTCAAAGAGCAAAATTATCAGGTAGGGCAGTAGTGAATAAGTGTCAAAGGGCAAAATTATCAGGTAGGGCAGTAGTGAATAAGTGTCAAGGGGCAAAATTATCAAGTAGTTGATAAATTTTCAAAAGACAAAATTACAAGTGTATCATATTTGTCTAGGGGCAAAAGCTTCAAATTGAAAATGTGTCAAAGGGCAAAATCAATGAATACTTCTAAAGTTATTAATACCTCAAATAGAAAATGCCAGAAGTGACATTAAGTTTAAGTACTTAGATGTATATCCGATAAAAACAAAATCATTTGATTATGATTTGTAATTTATCTGATGCTTTGTCTGAATAAACATAATAATAAACATAATAATAATAATAGTCACTTGATACTGATTTGCGTACATGTGTGTTGAGTTGAACATGAAGAACAGTAAGATGGTATATATTGTACCTACACACTGTATATACACCGGACAATGTTCCACGTTTGTCTGAGCTGTTCCTGTCTCTAAGAGGATACACTGATAGTTTTCTCAGAGCTCATTTTTTGGGTGATGATGTAACAAATCAATGTGTGTAATTTCTCCTTATTCCATATTCTATTCAGTAGAAAGACTGATAATTGATATCTGACATTTGATAGAAAGGAGATGACAACATGATTGGCCACATTGTCGTAAAGAACTAGAATTGGTGTAATTTGTTACTGGGAAAGAATAAACCATGAACTAATGAAACAGTGCATCATGTTATGTATGTTACAGTGAGAAACGTGAAAAATTAGAACACTCCAGTCACAGTGGTGGAAATGAGGAAAATGACAGCGACACAGATAATCTAGTGGTGGATGAGAATCCGAGGCGAAACAAACGTCCAATGGGGTCCCCATCCTCAGCATCCACCATGAAACCCGGCTCACTCAAGCTCAAACTATCTTGTAAGTCTTAAACCAGACTCACTCAAACTCTCTTGTAAGTCTCAAACCAGGCTCACTCAAACTCTTGAAAGTCTCAAACCAGGCTCACTCAAACTCTCCTGTAAGTCTTAGACCAGGCTCACTGAAACTCTCTTGTAAGTCTCAAAGCAGGCTCACTTAAACTTTCCTGTAAATCTTAAACCAGACTCGCTCAAACTCTCCTGTAAGTCTCAAACCATGCTCACTCAAACTCTCTTGTAAGTCTCAAACCAGGCTCACTCAAACTCTCCTGTAAGTCTCAAACCAGGCTCACTCAAACTTTCCTGTAAATCTTAAACCAGACTCGCTCAAACTTTCCTGTAAGTCTCAAACTCTCTTGAAAGTCTCAAACCAGGCTCACTCAAACTCTCTTGTAAGTCTTAGACCAGGCTCACTCAAACTCTCCTGTAAGTCTCAAACCAGACTCGCTCAAACTCTCCTGTAAATCTCAAACCAGGCTTACTCAAAGTCTCTTGAAAGTCTCAAATCAGGCTTACTCAAAACTCTCTTGTTAATCTCAAACCATGCTCACTCAAACTCTCTTGTAAGTCTCAAACCAGGCTCACTCAAACTCTCCTGTAAGTCTCAAACCAGGCTCACTCAAACTCTATTGAAAGTCTCAAACCAGACTCACTCAAACTCTCTTGTAAATCTCAAACCAGGCTCACTCAAACTCTCCTGAAAGTCTCAAACCAGACTCACTCAAACTCTCCTGAAAGTCTCAAACCAGACTTGATCAGACTCAAATTGTCCTGCAAGTCTTTATCTAGGCTCATTGAAACTCAAATTGTCCTGTAAGTCTGAACCTTTGATTGCTCAAACTCAATTTGTTCTGTAAATCTTCTACCATACTCGCTGAAACTCAGTTTTCCTTTATGAACAATGCTGTATACATGTTTTTCATTATGTGACAATCTTGTTGTCTACTGAGTGGTTGGAGGACATTGTTTACAGTCTGGAATATGTTGTATTCTACAGTTGCTGGCAAGACACTACCTCCAGACAACATCGCAGCTCAAGAGAGCTCACAGGAGTCGGAGACCACCACCAGCCAAAGCGAAGTAGACGAGTCATCAGGGATTCCACGCGCAAACCTTCCCACAATTCAGGGAGGGCTCAACTGCAGCATTTCAGACATTTTAGAAGCAAGTGGATACGGAACAGAAACCGACTTCATTGTGGACAATGAGTTAGTACTGATAAGGATTTCAGGATGTCATGTGTAACACATTCCAATTTAACTTCTCAATTCTATTTGATAAAAACCCTTGTCTGGTTGTTAAGAAGCTAGTTTTAACAACTGTTTGTTAAGAAAACTCAACATATTACAATGAACACAGCATCTTTGTTCAGAAATGTCTTAGCAATTGATTGTTGAGAAGTCTCAACAACTGCTTGTTAAGAAAAGAACTGTAAAGTTTAATTAATTAGTTAGAATTTTGTATGTAGAGTTGATTTATTTAGTCAAAATTTCCTAGCAATACCTTTCTAAATGTGAGTGTGAATTTCCCCCCAAACTTTAACACTGATAATATACATTTTATCACTGTTAGTAAATTCTATAAAATTTAGGCGGACATCCTCTCCAAGCATGCGGGATGCCATTCAGGGCATGTTGACGATGAGTCGGATGGGGGAGGGACACCAGTTATTTCGTAATAAGAGGTCAGCTCACAGACTCCAGCATAGAAATCAGATGATAATGGAGGAAGAAGCCAAACTAGAGCAGTGCTATAAAGATGAGGAATTCAGTAAGTCTGTTACAGAGATGGGTCATTTGGTAAGTCTCCTATCCGTGTTAGAGAGGCAGGGCATTCAGTAAGTCTCCTATCCGTGTTATAGAGGCGGGGCATTCAGTAAGTCTCCTATCCGTGTTATAGAGGCGGGGCATTCAGTAAGTCTCCTCTCTGTTATAGAGGCGGGGCATTCATTAGGTCTAGAGGCTCCTATATGTGCTATGGAGGCGGGGCATTCAGTAAGTCTCCTGTTAAAGAGGCGGGGCATTCATTAAGTCTAGAGGTGGGGCATTCAGTAAGTCTCTAATCTGTGTTAAAGAGGCGGGTCATTCATTAAGTCTAGAGGTGGGGTATGCAGTAAGTCTCTAATCTGTAATGTGGAATTGCGGCATTCTTTAGGTCTGTAGTATAGAGGCAGGGCTTTCAGTAAGTCTGTAATCTGTATTATAGAGGCAGGGCTTTCAGTAAGTCTGTTATCTGTATTATAGAGGTGGGGCTTTCAATAAGCCTGTTATCTGTATTATAGAGGTGGGACATTCAGTAATTCTGTATTATAGAGGTGGGGCATTCAGTAATTCTTTATTATAGAGGCAGGGCTTTCAGTAAGTCTGTTATCTGTATTATAGAGGTGGGGCATTCAGTAATTCTGTATTATAGAGACAGGGCTTTCAGTAAGTCTGTTATCTACATGTATATTATAGAGGCAGGGCATTCAGTAATTCTGTATTATAGAGGTGGGGCATTCAGTAATTTTGTATTATAGAGGCAGGGCTTTCAGTAAGTCTGTTATCTGTATTATAGAGGTGGGGCATTCAGTAATTCTGTATTATAGAGACAGAGCTTTCAGTAAGTCTGTTATCTACATGTATATTATAGAGGCAGGGCATTCAGTAATTCTGTATTATAGAGGTGGGGCATTTAGTAATTCTGTATTATAGAGGTGGGGCATTCAGTAATTCTGTATTATAGAGGCGGGCATTCAGTAAGTTTGTTATCTGTATTATAGAGGTGGGGCATTCAGTAATTCTGTATTATAGAGGCAGGGCTTTCAGTAAGTCTGTTATCTGTATTATAGAGGTGGGGCATTCAGTAATTCTGTATTAAGAGGTGGGGCATTCAGTAATTCTGTATTATAGAGGCAGGGCTTTCAGTAAGTCTGTTATCTGTATTATAGAGGTTGGGCATTCAGTAATTCTGTATTATAGAGGTGGGGCATTCAGTAATTCTGTATTATAGAGGCAGGGCTTTCAGTAAGTCTGTTATCTGTATTATAGAGGTTGGGCATTCAGTAAGTCTAGAGGTGGGGCATGCAGTAAGGCTCTTATTTGTATATAGAGGCAGGGATGCAGTTAGTCTGTTATCTGTATTATAGGGACGGGGCATTCAGTAAGTGAAATGTGATATGTTACAGTGAGAAAAACTGATATGATACAGTTAGACTATCAATACAATCCAAGTAGACTAATTAATATCATACAGTAAGACTAATTGATATAGAAATGTCATCGTATGTAGTGTTGCTTCAATTTTCTGCATGTAATGTTGGAGCCCTTTATTAAGTCCAACATGGACATGCAAGTCAGTCCCCTGTCCATTGTAGGGATTTAAAGATTTACATTTTCGTTGTCTAAAACTAAGAAACCTTTATAAATCTGTGTGTGAATGAAATACCTTAGGTGAGCATTGTGTCCCATGGGTATTGTAGTGTTGACATAGAGTATGGAGGACCTTGGGGGTATTGTAGTGTTGACATGGAGTATGGAGGACCCTGGGTTATTTTAGTGTTGACATGGGAGTATGGAGGACCCTGGGGGTATTGTAGTGTTGACATGGAGTATGGAGGACCCTGGGGATATTGTAGTGTTGACATGGAGTATGGAGGACCTTGGGGATGTTGTAGTGTTGACATGGAGTATGGAGGACCCTGGGTTATTGCAATATTGACATGGAATATGGAGGACCTTGGGGTATTTTAGTGTTGACATGGAGTATGGAAGACCCTGGGTTATTGTAGTGTTGACATAGAGTATGGAGGACCCTGGGTTATTTTAGTGTTGACATGGGAGTATGGAGGACCCTGGGGGTATTGTAGTGTTGACATGGAGTATGGAGGACCCTGGGGATATTGTAGTGTTGACATGGCGTATGGAGGACCCTGGGGGTATTGTAGTGTTGACATGGAGTATGGAGGACCTTGGGGATATTGTAGTGTTGACATGGAGTATGGAGGGCCCTCTGGATATTGTAGTGTTGACATGGATTGTGGAGGACCCTGGGTTATTGTAGTGTTGGCATGGAGTATGGATGGCCCTCTGGATATTGTAGTGTTGACATGGAGTATGGAGGACCCTGGGTTATTGTAGTATTGACATGGAGTATGGAGGACCCTGTGTGTATTGTAGTGTTGACATGGAGTATGGAGGACCCTGGGGGTATTTTAGTGTTGACATGGAGGACCCTGGGTTATTGTAGTATTGACATGGAGTATGGAGGACCCTGGGGGTATTTTAGTGTTGACATGGAGGACCTGGGTTATTGTAGTGTTGACATGGAGTATGGGAGACCTTGTGTGTATTGTAGTGTTGACATGGAGTATGGAGGACCCTGTGTGTATTGTAGTGTTGACATGGAATATGGAGGACCCTGGGTTATTGTAGTGTTGACATGGAGTATGGAGGACCTTGGAGATGTTGTAGTGTTGACATGGAGTATGGAGGACCCTGGGTTATTTTAGTGTTGACATGGAGTATGGGGGATCCTGGGTTATTTCAGTGTTGACATGGAGTATGGAGGACCCTGGGGATATTGTAGTGTTGACATGGAGTATGGAAGACCCTGGGTTATTGTAGTGTTAACATGGAGTATGGAAGACCCTGGGTTATTGTAGTGTTGACATGGGAGTATGGAGGACCCTGTGGGATCACTATATATGTCTGTCTTCTGTGCCATTTCTTTCTTCTGAGGGCATATCTCTCACAAAAATGGGGAGAGTTTGCTGAAATCTTGATGAAATACTTCTCTCTACAGTATACCCTGGTCTGGATTTGTCTGATGAAGAAATGGAACAGATCCGGAACAACAAAGGCTCCAGAGATGACAACTGGAACCCTAAAGGTCAGGGGTCATTTTGACACTATCCAATCAATGGTAGATATCACTATGACAATCCAATTTGGTGAACATTTTTTTGTAACTAAATTTGGATTACAGTTCCGCAGACCCTTGCTTTCTTAGGTTTAAAAATATGTAAATTTCCAATTTTTTTTTCTTTTACTGATAGCAATGAAATAAGATATAGTAAAAATTTATTGAAATGATCACAACCTCTATTAAAAATACGGGTAATAAATATAGCTACAAAATTGATTATACTCTGATGCTGATTTAATATCGCACTAATTTTGGTTTTGATTTTAACATAGATTGGGTTTGGATTGCAATTTCTTTTTCAAAATGCACTTTGCATAAACACATGGTAAACACTAAAGCAGGCAGGCTTAATTATATCTGAAACATATAAAAACATTCTGTAGTAGTTAGGGCTATACAGACCATGGATATCGGCCTGGGTAGCTCAGTGGTCAGAGCACCTGACTAGTAATGCAGGGGTGCCAGATTCGATTCTCGGTCCAGCCATAGATTTTCTCCTCTCTCCTAAATACTACATTTGGTGCCAATGATCACCCCTGCACTGCAGATTGTCCTGCGAGGGGCAAAAAGAACCTGGGTTGTGTGTGTCTTTGAGGGCGATTGATTGAATATTGTTTTACGTCCCACTGGAGAATATTTCACTCATATGGAGACATCACCACTGCTGGTGAAGGGCTGCAAAATTTAGGCCTATGCTCGGCGCTTATGGCCATTGAGCAGGGAGGGATCTTTATCATGCTACACCTGCTGTGACACGGGACCTCGGTTTTTGCAGTCTCATCCGAAGGATCACCCCTATTAATCGCCTCTTACGACAAGCAAGGGGGCACTGAGGACCTATTCTAACCCGGATCCCCCGAGGGTGAAGACAAATTAAAGAGGAAGGAGTGTAGTAATTAGGGCTATACAGACCATGGATATCGGCCTGGGTAGCTCAGTGGTTAGAGCACCTGACTATTAATGCAGGGGTCTGGGGTTTGATTCCCGGTCCAGCCATAGATTTTCTCCTCTCTCCTATATACAGACATTTTATTTTTCAATCTTTATTTATGTTTTTTTTTTTTGATATTTCAACCGATTGGCCCATTTTTAAATTTGGAGATTCTGTATTAAATCTAATTGATAAGAAAAAAAGATTTGCCTTTTATATCTAAAACATTAGGGTTCAAATGGTCTGCAGTGAGTTAGAAATAATGAGTGCAGGCATGATCCTACACCAATTTCACATATTTCATTGATATGATCATTTGACGCATTGTATGATGAGAGAAAGAGCATATAATTAGGTCTGCACTCTGTTTTCTGTTTTGAAAATTTCTTTCACAATGGTTAGTTACATGTATGAAACTACAAATACAGAAGTATTGAGAATGATTTCTCCTTGGTTGAATTTCATAGGAGTTTGCACGTACCCTTTTTTTTCACGCAACCTAAAGCACAGTTTCTCGACCTATGTAGTTCATGTAGAATTTTACGTGTCAAAACATACCATTTTTTCATGCAGCCTAAAGCTCTTCATCTCTCATACTATCTAGTATGTGTAGAATTTTATAGAAATTGGCGCATACCCTTTTTACACGCAAACTAAAACCCTACTTTTCTTGAGCTATTTAGTACATAACGAATTTTATGTGCTGACAGCCCAAAGCCCTACTTTTCTCGAGCTATGTAGTACATAAAGAATTTTATGTGTTGACAGCCCGAGTCCATGTGTCAGGTGTGAAAGGTGAGAGGCCTCACAGAGAGGGTGTCAAGAAGGAAGCAATAGAACAGGTCCTAGCGGCTGCCGCAGCCAAACCTGTGCCATCTGTAAGTACCACCAGTTGTTGTTTGTCAATGTTTTACACCTAAGTATTACATACCAATGTTTGTCCCTCCCCGGATTCAGAACCTCTACCTTGGGGGATCATGAAATTTGCAATTTTGTAGAGGCCTTCCTGTTCTACATCACTATGCATTTATCTTTTTTACACTTGTGCAGTTGTGGAAATTTTTGAAAATTAATATATTTTTGGCAGTTTTTGCCCGGCCCTAGGGGTGCAAGAGTCCTGAAATTTACAATTTATGTTACTCATGTCCCAAAGATGCTTGATACCAAACACTGTTGTATAGAGTTATATTGTGTATCATGATAGCAGACAAATTTGGGTGCAAATTTAGCTTTTGAAAATTTGGCAGCATGATGCCAAACTACTAAAATAAGCCAGAATTATAACCCTACCGGATAAAAAACCCCGCTATACAGTATTCAGATTTTGATATCGTAGAAGAATTGTGCTGTGATTAACTGCAGAACTGTAGCTTTCTGAGGAAAGAAACTGGGACATACCAGTGTGAGCTACAGATCTTCCCCTCTTAAAAGCTATCAGTTTACAGCAAAACTTTTATGGGAAATATTATGTAAAACATGGAGAATTCTTTGTCTGCTACGCCATGCTTATTATCGTGAGATATCTCGTTAGTGGAAAAGATGGAGTTTAGCCATATTTGGACAGCATACTGAAAAATTAAAATGTTGTTGACAATCGGAGCGAAAACATAGTTGTTCAACATGGACTCGAGCCATTCCGGTAAAGAAAGAAAAATCATGGTGGCAGAAAAAAAAGTTACACACAGCTGTTCGTTTTTTAACTTAATATCAAATTTAAACATCCCTAAGCAAGCAAAAGTTCTTCTCTTCCATTCTCATACATAGTCTTCACGAATACATTTAAAACTTTTTGGATAGTCGGACCAGTGAACTGTCTGAATTTACTGGCCCACAGTGAAATTTAATGGCCCCCTAAATTTTCATATGTTTATCACATTCATGATGGAATGCATTGTAAAATTGTACAATTAATTGACTGAAACTATGGTTATTAATCGTATTCATATCCACCCTAAGACATCCTTTCTGTCGATTCCAGAAAAACAACACCGTACACGGTATTTTCTCTCTTCGCCCGCAAACAAGACTTCAAATTCACGCATTTTTCACAAATATGAAAACAGCCCGAGTGCACTTTAGGAAGTAGCCTTCTCTACCAACATCAAAGTAGCCTTCTCTACTAACATCAAATGTAAATGATTGATTAATTGTATAAACTATAGAAATTGCATTAAATCAGAGATAACTGCAATTGACGAAGTTCATTTTAATTGGACAATGCAATAAAGCAGCAATTACCGGTGTGTGGTGAGAAACAGAAGGCGGCCATTTTTGTTGTTTCAACAAGTTGTTTGTTTGATATTCACGTACAAGTTATCATGACAATTACAAGTATAGTTATCGTTCTTTACGAAATAAACAAACCACAATGTCCAAACACTTACTTTATGTGCTATTTTTTGATTTATTTTTATTTTGATAGTAAATTTAAGCAAATAAGAATTTTAGAATATCTAAATCCCAACATTATATTTAATGTGACTTACAAAAAGTCTACAAGCCCATCAGACTTCCTGATTTTTAATTTTCACTGACCCAACCGTAAAATTCAATGGCCTCAGGTCTTCGGACCACTGAATTTTGTGAAGACTGCATACATTGCAGGGTTTGACATTAACTTTTTTGGGCACTAGACCAATTGGGTTACTTAAAATGATTTTTGCTATACCTGACCTTACATCCACTAGCCCTGAACAACGTTCCAGAAAAAAATCTTATAAGATTCTCCATATCTAAATACATGTACTTAATTTAAATGAAAAACGTTAAGTTTGAACTAAAATGCATTTAATTGTCTCAAAAAAATCTTTAATCTTGTCATTCAATTTGATGCTTTTACTTTCAACCCTATTTTCAGTTTCTTTAAATTTTTACCGGCACGGAAATTCTTTAATCCATTTAGAATAAATTGACCTCAATATTTTTTTTTTTAATTTCTATTTCATAAGCCCTGCTTTGTTTCTTCCCAACGTTTTCCTTTTTTTTCCTTGAGACATCTTTTGCTTTCATTGAGGACGAGATTTCATATTTGATTATATAGACATTCCCGCACATATGTTTAATAAACACTTTCTTATATTCAATTCAAATGAACTGTTTTGGTGTTTTTTTAATGAAAATGAATTCAATAATTCTATTTAACCAAAACATAACTTTACACACATTAACAATGTGTAGATGTCGTAGAACATCACTTACGACCGGACTTATTAGAACTAAAGATAGAGATTATGTCATCATGCGGTTCAAAATTGCTCGCAAACTCTTTACAGTTATTTTTTTATGAATAAAATATCTTATGATTTAAAGTAAAGTTTCTTAAATTTGTTTATATTTTTAACACGACCAGTCGGACTAGTAAATAAACATTTTACCCGACTGGACCTATCATTAGTAGTCTCGGTCGGTCGGACGTGCCTTAGTGTCAAACCCTGCATTGATGTAAACACTACCTTATATGGGTATATGCAAATAACTTGTCAACCAGAATTTCATCGTCAGTACATCAAACACCATGCACAATGGGAATCAAGAAATTGAAATATATCAAAATTGTTGAAAACCGTAGAATAAAGTCTTACAAATCGCTAGTTAAGGTTTTAAAATCTATGTATACATGTAGATTAAGAAACATTATTTACCATATCATTTTTGTTTCTGTAACTGTAAATAAAACAAGCAAAAGTTTAGAATGATTGAAAATGTTGCAGAGGTGAATTATCCTGCATTTGCACCATTACGAAGATTTTCTGGAGTTGTTGCCCCTCCGTGCATGAATTTTTCAGAATGTGATGTCCCCTCAATCAGGTATTATCTTGATTGCTTTGTGAGCAGATTGTAAAATGTGTTGATTGATTTACAGAAGCCAAAGAAGCCACGAAAACGATTAAAATCTGAAAGTTTCTCCGAGTCTGACGCCAGCAACACTCCAGGAACAGCCTTGTCCTCATCTGCCCCAGGTGAGTCCTGTTTAACTTCAGTAATGTATTGGAACCCCGTTATTGCATTCCCCCATTATTAAGTTAGTCCGCATATTACATTGGAATTTCAAAGCACAAAACCATTTCTTAACAAACCTACATGTATATAAGATAGACCTAGTTATGATGTTGTCCCACGATGCTGGCACTTGATATTATGTTGTATAAATTTCGACAAAAACGTAATAAACCCGTAATTATTCAATAGTGATTCTCAAGATAATCAGCCATTCACACCCTGACTGCTATGGCGTGTAAAACGTTGCTACATTCGATAATCTTATGATGTATGTTCAATATCTTGTGAAGTATGTTCAATATCTTGTGATGTATGTTCGATATTTTGTGATGCATGTTCGATAATCTTGTGATGTATATTCTATATCTTGTGATTTATATTCTATATCTTGTGATGTATGTTCAATATCTTGTGACGTATGTTCAATATCTTGTGAAGTATGTTCTATATCTTGTGATGTATGTTCAATATTTTGTGATGCATGTTCGATAATCTTGTGATGTATATTCTATATCTTGTGATTTATATTCTATATCTTGTGATGTATGTTCAATATCTTGTGACGTATGTTCAATATCTTGTGAAGTATGTTCTATATCTTGTGATGTATGTTCAATATTTTGTGATGCATGTTCGATAATCTTGTGATGTATATTCTATATCTTGTGATTTATATTCTATATCTTGTGATGTATGTTCAATATCTTGTGATGTATGTTCTATATCTTGTGATGTATGTTCAATAATCTTGTGATGTATATTCTATATCTTGTGATTTATATTCTATATCTTGTGATGTACAGTATGTTCAATATTTTGTGATGTATGTTCAATATCGTGTGATGTATGTTTTATATCTTGTGATGTATATTCGATATCTTGTGATGTAATGTTCTATATCTTGTGATGTATATTCTATATCTTGTGATGTATATTCTATATCTTGTGATGTATGTTCTATATTTTGTGATGTATGTTCAATATCTTTTATCATAGGTTGTGTTGATATAAAAGAGCAAGATCAAAATATAAACTAAAATATAGATAATGATAGGTGTATTTGCAATCAAGAGTTTGTCCAAGAGAAAAAACCATGTATTCCACTGATTTATAAATTCATCATATTTACAATGTTGAGTTGCAGTATACGTAAGTGTAGTTATATGTGTTTTAAGATCAATCAGCAGTTCCTGGGTTGATAGGCTTTGTTCTTTATTCATTCTAAGACTTATTTAAAATAGGGAAAGTAGACACCAAATTCTGTTGTTTATGCAAAAATAGTGACGCAACAATTATTCATCTGCTTTGGGATTGTCCAAAAGTACAGGAGCTTCTAAGATCTATCATAACTTTATGTAATACAAAAGGTATCAATATTACATTAGATAAAAAAAACTTTTAGTTTTGGAATCACTAGTTCTAAAGAAATAAGCATTATTCTGTTAATTATCAAATGATATATAAACAGGAAAAGATGTCACCAAATGATATTTTTAACGGATTTCATTGGCAACATTTATTATGTTGCCCAGATATTTTGCTATTTTATTGTGACAAAAAATCGTAATAACGGGGTTCCACTGTATAAGTCATCTGCCCCAGGTGAGCCCTGCTAAACTACAGTAGTACAAAAAATAATTGTATTCACAGACTTGACTGAGCCCTGTTAGACGGCAATAACATAAAAATGTATAGAATGAAGGAAGTATTGACAGTGTGAGTTACATAGAATGAAGGAAGTATTGACAGAGTGAGTTACATAGAATGAAGGAAGTATTGACAGACTTGGGGAAAATCATTTATTTAAATGAAATATGAAAGAAGACATTCATTCATCCTTTTTAGTGTAGCTTTTAGGTTTTCATTTTCTTTTAGCTTGTGGTAGAAAAAGTTATTTTCAACCCCTGGAATGCAGGAAGTATTGCCTGCAGGTTGAGATGATAAAACTTAGATTGCTGGAGCCTGCCTCAGAGGTCTCTAATTGACCATGCAGTTTTCGTATTTTTGATTGACATTAATTCCTGTGACCTTGTTTATGCAGGCTCAGCATTCCGTCCAAACCTAGTCAAACCAGTTTGTCCTCAGGGAGAGATGTCAAGCCCTATCAAAGGTAGGAAATAATTTTTATATCCTCTGTTGTGACACTTTATAGACAGTGAGATGGTACTTTATAGACATTGAGGTGATACTTTATAGACATAAATGTGGTACTTTGTAGACAGTGAGATGGTACTTCATAGACATGAATGTGGTACTTTATAGACATTAAGGTGATACTTTATAGACATTAATGTGGTACTTCATAGACATGGATGTGGTACTTCATAGACATGGATGTGGTTCTTTATAGACATTAAGGTGATACTTTATAGACATTAATGTGGTACTTTATAGACATTGATGTGGTACTTTATAGACATGGATGTGATACTTTATAGACATGGATGTGATACTTTATAGACATTGATGTGGTACTTTATAGACATGGATGTGGTACATTATAGACATGGAAATGATGCTTTATAGACATTGATGTGGTACTTTATAGACATTGATGTGGTACTTTATAGACATGGATGTGATACTTTATAGACATGGATGTGATACTTTATAGACATTGATGTGGTACTTTATAGACATTGATGTGGTACTTTATAGACATGGATGTGGTACATTATAGACATGGAAATGATGCTTTATAGACATTGATGTGGTACTTTATAGACATTGATGTGGTACTTTATAGACATGGATGTGGTACATTATAGACATGGAAATGATGCTTTATAGACATTGATGTGATACTTTATAGACATTGATGTGGTACTTTATAGACATGGATGTGGTACATTATAGACATGGAAATGATGCTTTATAGACATTGATGTGATACTTTATAGACATTGATGTGGTACTTTATAGACATGGATGTGGTTCTTTATAGACATTAAGGTGATACTTTATAGACATTAATGTGGTACTTTATAGACATCAAGGTGATACTTTATAGACATTGATGTGGTACTTTATAGACATTGATGTGGTACTTTATAGACATGGATGTGGTACATTATAGACATGGAAATGATGCTTTATAGACATTGATGTGATACTTTATAGACATTGATGTGGTACTTTATAGACATGGATGTGATACTTTATAGACATGGATGTGATACTTTATAGACATGGATGTGGTTCTTTATAGACATTAAGGTGATACTTTATAGACATTAATGTGGTACTTTATAGACATCAAGGTGATACTTTATAGACATTGATGTGGTACTTTATAGACATTGATGTGGTACTTTATAGACATGGATGTGATACTTTATAGACATGGATGTGATACTTTATAGACATTGATGTGGTACTTTATAGACATGGATGTGATACTTTATAGACATTGATGTGATACTTTATAGACATGGATGTGATACTTTATAGACATTGATGTGGTACTTTATAGACATTGATGTGGTACTTTATAGACATGGATGTGGTACATTATAGACATGGAAATGATGCTTTATAGACATTGATGTGATACTTTATAGACATTGATGTGATACTTTATAGACATGGATGTGGTACTTTATAGACATGGATGTGGTACTATATAGACATTGATATGATACTTTATAGACATGAATGTGGTACTATATAGACATTGAGGTGGTACTTTATAGACATTGAGGTGGTACTATATAGACATTGATGTGGTACTATATAGACATTGAGGTGGTACTATATAGACATTGAGGTGGTGCTTTATAGACATTGATGTGGTGCTTTATAGACATGAATGTGGTACTTTACACTTTTACTTTGAGTAGTAACTGTTTATATTTTTATTTTGCAGCCAAAAAACCAAAAAAGGGGCTAGCTACAGCTAAGCAGAGACTCGGGAAGATTCTGAAAATCAACAAACTGGGCATGTTTTGATGTCTGAGTCTGTGGAGAGCATTGAAACCTCTATTTCATATGTTACCAGTGTTACACTGCTTGAATAATCCAATGTACCTTATTTATGACACTCCATGTCCAAGAATGGAAAGAGAAGAATTTCTTTGTGGTTATTGAGAAACAAAAATCTGTGGTTGATATCAAGTTTTGTTTGTACATAGAGGGAGTCAATCTCCTTATTTAGGGTTTGTACCACTGTTAAAAAAATTCTCATGACAAAAATCAAGGTTCAGAAATACTTTTATTTTGGATTTGTGTAAGCAAAGAAAAATGGAAATATTTTTTTTAAGATTATACAATGTTTGCGTGTTACAATATGAATGATTGAATAGTCATCAGAATGAAGACTGTTTTACTTGATATGCGGTCGTTGTTATACAGACAGAGAAATCACATGTTCTAATTATAGTCGTGGGCTTTAAGTGATACAGGCCCTCATTGTTATTTCTGCTGTGCAGATATATTCCCTGCAATAATAGGATCTCAGGTCGTCCATCAAACCGCAAAACTCTCAAAATCTACACACAGTCCATCAAACCGCGAAACTCTCAAAATCTACTCACAGTCCATCAAACTGCAAAACTCTCAAATTCTACACACAGTCCATCAAACCGTAAAACTATCAAAATCTACACACAGTCCATCAAACCGCAAAACTCTCAAAATCTAAACACAGTCCATCAAACCGCAAAACTCTCAAAATCTAAACACAGTTCATCAAACCGCAAAACTCTCAAAATCTACACACAGTCCATCAAACTGCAAAACTCTCAAATTCTACACACAGTTCATCAAACCGTAAAACTCTCAAATTCTACACACAGTTCATCAAACCGTAAAACTCTCAAATTCTACACACAGTTCATCAAACCGTAAAAATTTCAGATTATACACACTGTCCATCAAACCGTGAAACTCTCTAATTTTACACACAGTCCATCAGCTTTCATTTAGCTACCATATTTTGACAGAGAAAGCCATGCTGTTTAAGTCATCATTCATTATGAATTATAGAATTAGAAATAAGTTATTACAAATTTTAAAATTTTCATTGCCCAATTAAATATATTGATATCCGGGTTAATATATTGAGATCGGGGATTTAGATTGTAGATTTAAGGTTTAACTTCTTAGTAACTGTAGTAAACATTATCCTGAACAGCTGCTTTCTTCTACATTTCAATGTTTCTGTGACATTACAAAATAAACAGCTTTGATTCTGGTTACAAGATGAAATGACCTTGTTTTAGATAACAAGATTAAGTGACCTTGATTTAAATTATAAAATGACCTGTTTTAGATAACAAGATTAAATTACCTTGATTTAAATTATAAGTTAAAATGACCTTGCTTTAAGTAACAGGATTAAATGACCTTGATGTAGGTTACAAGATGAAATGACCCTGATTTTAGGTACAGATTGAAATGAAGAGTGATGTTGAATAATCAGTTGATACCAGTACTACACAGTTATCCATTATTTGCTACAGCAGCAACTAACAAATATCTGTCTCCCCATGACAATTGTACCCTGTATTGTTGGGGGTAGAATTTTGATGTTAGATATAGGGACTACATGAAGGTACTGACAACATCAAGGTAGAGAGCCCCAGGGGTAAGGGTAGAAAGCCTTGGGGGTGAGGATAGAGAGCCCCTGGGGGTAAGAGTAGAAAGCTTTGGAGTAATTATAGAGAGCTTGCGGGTAAGGGTAGAGAACCCCTGGGGTAAGGGTATAAAGCCTTGGAGTAATTATAGAGAGCCCGCGGGTAAGGGTAGAAAGCTTTGGGGGTAAGGATAGAGAACCCCGGGGGTAAGGGTATAAAGCCTTGGAGGTAATTATAGAAACCCTTGGGGTAAGACTGACAGTTGCAATGATCCTTCAATCTTGTAAATCTCACATTGTTCTGTCATAATCCCCGCTCTACATGTTCAGTTGCACAAAGTCATTCTGAAGACCAGAAATGTGACGCTCGTCGGATTGTGGGTATGAGGAAGACATTTTTTGAGTTCTGCTGCTAGCTGATGTGTGTGGTTGGCAATATTATATAGGAATGATTTTATGTGCTATACCAATTTTAACACTGATTTTCATGTGTTCTTATTTTACTGTCGATGGAATTTGTGAGTGATTTCATGTGGTGTACAGATTTCATCAATGACCTCTATTTGTGGTTAGATGTATGTTTAGTTGATGCGATTTTGACATATAAAACTAACTGTTGCCCAGTCACAAAGATCTGATTACATAGTTTTGATTGTTGTTAGATAAGAGTGACTTACAGACTACAGTAAACAAGATATGTGATAAAACATGGTAAAGAACACATTTATGGTGAAGGTTTTTATTAGGAAGATCATCGTTACAACAAATTGAAACGGACATCTAACATTTTCTATAGCACATCTGCTCCAAGTGTTTGTAGAAGTAAAATTAAGTTCACAGTCGATAAATTTCCTCCTCAATCACAATGAATCATATGTATCTAGCAAATATTTTTGTATGTATATTTTTGTTTTGACTGCAATATCAGGGTTAATGTACACATTCTATATCAGAAATCAACAGCACTAACAACAACCACAAAACCCATTTTTTTTACAGTTTGCTATAGCATGTAACCCATTTTATGGGGAAAGGTTTTTTTTTTGTAACAGAAAATGAAATTTGCTGAAATGTACTAAAGAATAATGTGTCCTAAAAAGTAAGGCATTGAAAGCATAGTAAACTGAAAACGTGCTTGTTTGACAACAGAATATGTAATTAAGTATGAAACTAGGCTAAACACTGTAATGTTTTATTCATTAATTATAGAAGTTATCAAAAACTCAAGAAGTGCATAAATTCTGAATCAATAACTTCAAGGGGGGACAATTGGTGTCTAAAATAAATAGAATGTCAAAATGTGGGGCTATGATGCAGAGCAATTGTTAAAGGTCTTTTGTGTGGGAAGGGAAATTATTTTTCTAAAAACTGGCACCAAGACAGGTTCTATTTTTTGTGTAATCTGTCATTTAAGTTCCTGTTTACACTAAAAAGTTAAATTAACTCGGGTAATGTTTGGTTCACACATTATGCGTTAAGTCTGGGTTTACTCAATCCACTCAAATCTAAGGTAGCTAGTTGACTCACTTAGTATGATAAATCAGGAGTCGAATTAAATTTAAAGTGGGTGATTTTGAATCCACTTTGAGCAATATTTGGTAAGTTGACTTGTTTGATCTTGCAGTTTGAAGACAATGTGGGGGTAAATCGCATTTGTTTCAACTGAATATTAATGGTGTCATTTTGTGAATGAAGGGAACTGAAGTTTTTTTGTGAGTTAAGTTAATAGAAATAAACTTGCACCATTGTGAACTGACCATATCACATACGGAAGGCAGAATAATGAGTTTGTAAGATTTTTGTGTTTACCGATTGGAAAACTAGAGAGGCATGGGAAGAAGAAAAAAAATGTATGCAAACACAATATGATGGTTGTATATATGAAGCACAAAGTAAACTGCTGAATTGTCAGTGAATGTTATTTATTTGTAGATTTTTCATTCAATATTGCTAACTTATTTGTTTTATTGGAAATAGAATATGTAACATATTTTATTTATAGACTGTTAAAAGTGATATTATGATCCCTGTATATTATACAGTTTTCATGTGTACATATTTATAAATGAATCATTATTTTTATTTAAAAGAAATCAAAATATTTTTTTAAGATTGTGCCTTGTGTTTAATATATTCAGTGGTTTTTTGTTGTTTTTTTTAAATTTTTCCCTGTGTTGATATAAGAATGTACAACCATCTAGGACACATTCTGTGGAACAATTGAAACGAAAAAAAATCAATCACTTTGTAAGTACTTTATGAAGTTTGCAAGCTTAAAGTGTTGCAGTTCATACCATCATGTATTTTCTGGAAATTTATTTCTTATATTTACATTCTACTTTCATTTTTGTCATAATCCCCAGATGTTAAAATAGACGCACTATTTTTTATCAAGATTCATACCCACATTGTTCACAACTACATCACATGAGGATATGGTTATTGTTATAACTGGTAATGATATCAATGGCTAGGACATTATAAATGTACATACATGCAGGTGATGATTCTGTTTAATTTATACTAGGTGTTATAACATATTCATCAAGAATGTTCACAATGTATGATGTAAAACTGTGTAAGTTGTTTAGTATTTTCATAGAATGTCTGATAAGCTGTGTGCTTATAATGGCGAGTTCCTCTGGTCTCTTAATTTATGTAGTATTAATTAAGTACAATTAACTGAAATCAACTAAATATCTCTAAACCTATTGAATACACAGACAAATTAACATGTATTGAATCTCCAAAACAGAAAGAATTAACGACTCGAACACTATTGAATACACACTGTCAGATATGATTAAATTAACGACTCGAACACTATTGAGTTGATGTTAAAAGTATGTTAGAGCCATTCATATTGTAATTTAGCATCTCGTTAAATGTAACGCAATTGTTATTAATTATATAGATATACAAACTGTGTTGATTACTGTCTGTATCATAGGATCTATGCTGTAAGCCTGCGTAATGAATCTTCCAGTCGTGCATTTTCCTTTCATTTCCAATCTTTGTCGATTTCTGATCCTTATCAATTTCTAATCTTTGTCAATTTCCGGT